>NW_025814858.1:1470000-1637500 GCF_022079265.1 Lynx rufus
ATATGTTAATGGAGAGTCAAAAACTTTTTCAGATCCTTTCAGAATCCCTGATGAATTCCCACTGACTGTCCCTCTGTCCCCCATCCAAACACACTCATATCAAAAAGAGTAGGTAAGTAAGTGACCCCCCACAACCGTGACTCTCTAACAGAAGACATGCTCTCTGTCCTGAAGTTCGCACCACTGGTGTGTCTGGCTGGTGGACGTGGGTCGACACTCTGAGAGAGTTGTAGCAGCTGCATTTCCCCGATCCCGCCATGGAGTCATGAGCTTTGACGGAAAGGGCCAGGACTGCGTCTGCTCTTCGCCGTGGTTTCTCAGCACATGGCTCTTTGTGGAACTGAGGCTCCACGAGCTTGTCAGAGCTTGGCTTCCAGGAGCTGGTTCTGGGCACAGTTGTTCCTGCTGCCATATGCTGGTCTCACCCAAATAGAGCCGAGTATTTGCTAAATGGCTATCAGCTTGTCATGTGCAAAATAAGCAAGATAAACCAGGAGGCAGATCCAAACAGAATCTAGGAATTAAATGTGATGCTACGGACTCGGTCCCCTTCTGACTGCGGAACTGTCACCTCCTTCCTTCCCTCCTCCCCCGCTCCCTCAGCAAAACTTACCCCAGATTCGCCCAACACTGTGCAGAGGGCCAGGAGCCTGAGACAAACGGGGCTGTCTTGGAAGTCCCTGTCTGGAAGGGGGGACGTAAGGAACCACCCAACACCATTCATAGCCTGAGAACACCCTGGAGGCAGGAACTTGGTACATCCTTGACCTGCCCTGTGATCTGATTTCAACATAGGAGCCTGAGTGTCCTTCAGAATGGGTTCGGCCATGTTACTTGTGTGCTTAAAACCACCGGCTGCTGGATAGCACTCAGAGCAAAAACCACATTCTTATGCCAGCCTGCAGGGCCCACGTTGTCCCCTTCCCTACCAGAACCTCCTCCTTCCCCCCCCTCCCCATCCTCTACCTCTCTGCTCTCTCCCCTGTCTCACTACTGCCCAGCCCTCTCCTCCCATCCACTCAGCTCCTTGAGCACTTTGTCCTGGGGCTTCCTCCTGCCCCAGGGCCTTTGCATGGGCTCTTCTCTCTAACTAGCATGTTTTGCCCAGATGTTATTTTCTCTCTAGTTATTCTGTTCTCACCTCAAAGGGCACACTTCATGGAAGCCCTCCCTACTTATTATATTCCGTGGGACCCCCTCACTCCATCACTCTCCGGCTCTGTTAACCTTTGGCTGTATCTGTCCTTGCAGGTACACAGGCATTCTTGGTTTTGCACATGTCAGCTACTGGAGCACCATGCGGGGTGGGGAAGGGCAAATTGCTTGTTCACGTCTGGGTCCTCAGTGTCCAGACCGTGCCTGGCAGTGAGCGGGTGCTGCTTAGTGCCTGAGGAATGAGCAAAGGGGACACCGTTCTTTGTGATTCCCAATCCCTGGCTCCTCCCACCGCCCGCTCTGCCCCTGCCCTTCTTCCCTTCTAGAAGGTGCAGCTGGAGTAAGAATCCCTCACATTTATACACTTCTGTTTTCAATCTATGATGTCGACACCCAGAAAACAGGAGATGCTCAGTGGGCATTGGTAGGATGAGTGAAGGAGTGAAGGAGTGAAGGAGTGAAGGAGTGAACGAATGCACAAAGTTTAATCAGAGCTCGCAGATTCCAGCCAAGGGAGTCAAGGGGCCTTCCCAGGAGAGCGGAGTTGAGCTCTTTCCTGAGGGAAGACCGAAATCGGCCTGGGAGCTGTGCCCAGGTGTGCCTGTGTGTCCCCCGCACCGGTGGGTCGGAGCCCCCTCCTCCTGTGTCCTCCCCTCTGCCTTGAATGGCTCAGCCTTCCCCTGTGCTGGAAGCCCAGCCCTGCCCTGGCTGTGACTCTAGGCCAGCCCCCTTTCCCTCCTTTCCTGCTCTCTGAAGTGGACACCCCCTGGGGCTTCCCTCTCCATTCCACCTATTCCCTCCTGAACTGCTTATAGCATTTCTCCCGCAGAGACATTGTTCTCCTTTGGAGCGTGAACCCTGTGGAGCAAAGGTAGGAGCAAAGGCAGGAGAGCTGAAGATCAAGAAGGTCTGTGAAGAATGAGGGTGACTTTTGAAGACATTGAGGCCGTGGAGATTGAGGCGGCAGAAGGATGCTGCCTACGACCGTTTAGGAAGACAGAAATGGGTCCCCTGAGCCCAGGGAAAGAGGCCACCATCCCCGTTTCTGAGAGGCAGTGTCTATTGTTAGTGTGCTGGAGTCGGGTGCCTGCATCAGGCCCTGTGATGGGAAGGAGGAAGGAGACTGTGTGTATAAATAGGTAGATGCGTGAGCACATGTGCACAGTCACACACAGACACACACGGCATAATGGTATGTGTCAAGCTAGTGCTTTAAAGCCATAGATCTGGCCTACTATTGCTTCAAATGTAAAGGTATCTGCACAGTTAGATGCAGAAATTCTACTTCTAGTTATGTGTCCTAAAGGGATACTTACGTATGTATGTGAAGATGGGTAGTCAACGATGTTTATCGTGACACGGTTGTAATAGCCACCACCATGCCCCGTGATGCACAGGAGACTGGGCAAGTCCAGGTCAAACGAGATGAATAAGGACAAATAAGTAAGCTCTCAGTGATGAGGCAAAAGCATTTCCGCCAATACAGGAATATCACCAAGCCCCATCACTTTGTGAAAGAAAACAAGGGACGTTTGCATGTTTGAAAAGCTGCTGGGGGGACGCATCCTTTCGTTTAAATTTTCACTACTTTAAAACAACTGTGATTATTTACTTACTTCTGTGAGAGAGAGACAGAGTGCGAGTGGGAGAGGGGTAGAGAGGGAGAGAGACACGGAATCCGAGGCCGGCTCCAGGCTCTGAGCTGTCAGCATAGAGCCTGAAGCGGGGCTCAAACCCACGAACCGTGAGATCGTTGCCTGAGCCAAAGTCAGATGCTTAGATGACTAAGCCAGCCAGCCCCTCCAAATTTTCACTAGTGTCTTGTAATAAGGTAAGAATGTCCAATTTTCTTAGGTAATTTAAAGTCACCTCTCCAATGGCAGAGATCGTGGGGATGGTTGGGGCTGATGTGAAGCCATGTGCACGCTCAGTGAGGAGATTCCCCGGAAAGCTCTTTCTGTCGGTATTTCTTACAAGTAGGAGCTATGCAGGCTTTGGAAGCAAAAGCCTGGAGTAGATTCTTGCCTGTCTCCATAGTTGAAGGAAAAGGCTCTCCTTTATGAGGCTTCCCTCTGGGACACAGCGTGTCCTTTGGGTTTGAAAATCATTCAGCCTCCACAAGTTCAGACAAGACTACCACATGCCTCGTGTTCCAAATCTCCGTCTGTCTGCTGATTGTCCAGTGTGCATCTTGGAGCACTTACTAAGAATCAAGAACTAGGCTAGGAATAGAATATGAGCAAAATTAAACACGTCTTTGCCTTCACAGTCCATGTTTTCAAAGGACCTCACAAATACAACGTGGTAGGCGCTGCAAATAGGTGTTCATAGCACACGCAAAAAGCGTGCTATGGGAATGAGTCACGGAAGCTCTGAAGGGGGCCACCTGCACGGTTGTGTGGTCTGTGTACTGACCAAGGGCTTTCTCAAGAGGGTATAATGAGAGGGGACTGAAATGTAGCCCACACTTTGCTGACCAAACCCTGCGCCCTAATGTAGGGCTGTGTCCACCCGCTGGGGGCACCACCATCCCTCCCCAAGCCTTAAGTCCCCAGGGCTATGTTTGGACAGAGGCAGATCCTTCCTAATCGTCTACCCAGAAGGGGAGTCGCATATTAATGCTTCCACTATGGTCTGTAGGCTAGATGTGTCTGTGGATATGGCCTCGTCGGGGATATCAGGGAGGGCTTCCTGGAGGAAGTGACACATGCTCTCTGGATGAGGAATGAGAAGAGCTCTCTGGCCAAGAGCCAGTGGAGGCCGAGGGTGGGAAAGATCACGGTCCGTGTGGGTGGTGGTGATGGGAGGGGCATACCGGCAGACGCTGCCGTGAGCATCCCTGCCTCTCTGTCTTTTGCACGCTTGTGTGAGCGTTCTGCATGACAGATGACTGGACACGGAGCTGCTGACTCAGAGCCCGCACATTCTCCGAATGCAGCAGAAGCAGACAGAACTTAGGAGGGGACTCACTGGGCCCCTGTAGAACATCTCGTCCTGACCCCTGCCCGCTGGCCTGAAACCTCATCGTCTTGTTCTCCCAGGACATTCCAGTGAACAATTTATTTTATCTATTTTTAAATTTTTTTAATGTTTATGTATTTTTGAGAGACAGAGAGAGACAGAGAGAGAGAGAGAGAGAGAGGAAGTGGGGGAGGGGCAGAGAGAGAAGGAGACACAGAATCCGAAGCAGGCTCCAGGCTCCGAGCTGTTGGCACAGAGCTGGACACAAGGCTCGAACCCACGAACCTGGGGATCATGACCGGAGCCAAAGTCAGATGCCTGACGGAATGTGCCACCCGGGTGCCCCTCAAAAACTTTTTTTTTTTAAAGCACCCTCTGAGGGGCGCCTGGGTGGCTCCGTCGGTTGAGCTTCCAGATTCAGCTCAGGTCATGATCTCGCGGTCCTTGAGTTTGAGCCGCGCGTCGGGCTCTGTGCTGACAGCTCAGAGCCTGGAGCCTGTTTCGGATTCTGTGTCTCCCTCTCTCTGACCCTCCCGTTCAGGCTCTGTCTCTCCCTGTGTCAAACGTAAATAAAACGTTAAAATAAATAAATAAATAATAAATAAATAAATAAATAAACAAACAAACAAACAAACAACAAACAAAAGCACCCTCTGAGCATGGCTTGTGGGCGCCACTGGAAGGAAAAGAGAACCCCCTTTGACCGTCAGTTAAGTAGCTACAAGGAGGCATCAGAAGGTCTCACTGTGGACAGGTGCAGATGGCAGTGTGGGGAGCGCTGGAGGTGCCTGCGCATGCTACAAAGTCAACCCCATCGGTGGGCGGAGACTTACCATGGGGCTACAGGGCACTTCAGAGGCACGAAGCCTGTGACTGGCCCAAGGCCCCAGAACTCTGAAGAAGTGCCTCCAGGGAGCACTGGGGGAGGACGGGGGTTCCTGGCTGTTTCTGCTCAATCACAGACACTCTTAATTTAGCTCCCTCCACGATGGGGTTCCCTGGGCATGATGTTTTCAAGTCTCACTGCACAAACAACTTTTTGGGGTTTTTTTTCGTTTTGTTTTTTTTTTTTTTTGTAAATAGTGCACCTTGTTTCCTTTTTTTCTTAAATATACGAAATTTATTGACAAATTGGTTTCCATACAACACCCAGTGCTCATCCCAAAAGGTGCCCTCCTCAATACCCATCACCCACCCTCCCCTCCCTCCCACCCCCCATCAACCCTCAGTTTGTTCTCAGTTTTACAAACAACTTTGTAAACGGATGGAACCCACCTCCCTTGTTTTATGCAGAAGAGTAACCGAGGGAACAGGGAAACGGAGGTTGTCAGTCTCACAGGTGATTAGTGGCAGAGCCCAGGCCCGGACCCAGAACTGTTTACAAGATGGCAGTTTTTGTACACTTGAGTTCTGAACCCTGGCTGCACGTGAGAATTACCTTGGAAATGTTTTAAAAATTGCCATGTCTGGGCCCAGTCTGCTCAATTGCATCAGAATCTTGAAGGGTGACACGCACATTCCGTATCTTCGAAAGCTTCCCAGGATATTCAAATGCACAGCTCTGACAACACTGCTGGGTAGAAACCTTCAGTGGGAGGAATCACAGGTCATCTGGATGGAAAAGTAGCACCGCTGTCCTGCTGCACTATTCAGATGTTCCGTTTCTACTTGTGACACTTTTGGTAGGTTGTGTTTTCTTTTTCATCTCAGTTGTCAAATTTATTGGCATAAAACCATTTAAACATTTCCTTGTCCATTTATTTATTTATTTATTTATTTATTTATCTATTTATTTATTTATTTATTTATTTATTTATTTATTTATTCATTCATTCATTTATTTATTCATTTATTCATTTATTTTGTTGACTTGTGTTTTTTTAATTTTTTTAAATTGACATCCAAATTAGTTAGCATATAGTGCAACAATGATTTCAGGAGTAGATTCCTTAGTACCCCTTACCTATTTAGCCCATCCCCCCTCCCACCGCCCCTCCAGTAACCCTCAGTTTGTTCTCCATATTTATGAATCTCTTCGGTTTTGTCCCCCTCCCTGTTTTTATATTATTTTTGTTTCCCTTCCCTTATGTTCATCTCTTTTGTCTCTTAAAGTCCTCATATGATTGAAGTCATATGATTTTTGTCTTTGTCTGACTAATTTCACTTAGCATAATATCCTCCAGTTCCATCCACGTAGTTGTTGTTGTGTGTTGTTATTCTTCTCTGAGCAGCTAAAAGTCTCTTAAAGAGACTTACATAATGAGTAAATATATATTTTCTCACTTATTCCCCACTTGTGGTCTTCATTGGTTTTCACGTAAATCCCTGTTTCCATCTATTATCATTTCCCTCGTTCCCGAAGAACTTCCTTTACTATTTCGTGTACCAGGTCTGCTCATCACGAATCCTTTCAGCCTTCTTTTTACACGTAAAATGTCTGTATTCCAGCTTTGCTTTTGAAATATACTTTTGTTCTGATTAGTGCCCTACGTGGACGGGCTTGTGTTTGTTTTCCCTCAGTGGAGATGCTCTCTGCCGTCTTCTTCCCTGGGGTCTTTAGACTTACGTTTGTTCCTGTTTATGGAAGTTTCTTTGTTCCCTGGCTGCTTTTTTTTTCTTCTTTTTAAAATATCTTGTGTCTTTTTCTCAACTTAGTATGTTTTCATTTATTTATTTTTTAAGTTTTTAAATGTTTATTTATTTATGAGAGAGAGAGACAGAGCGTGAGCAGGGGAGGGGAAGACAGAGAGGGAGACACAGAATTGGAAGCAGGCTCCAGGCTCCGAGCTGTCGGCACAGAGCCTGACACGGGGCTTGAATTCCCAAATGGTGAGATCATGACCTGAGCTGAAGTCGGATGCTCAACCAACTGAGCCACCCAGGTGCCCCATCAACTGGGTATGCTTTTAAAGATTCTACCACAATCTGTACATTTATCTGTAGTTTTCTCTTTTTCATTCCTAGATAACATCCCCATCTCTGAACCTGTGCTCTTTGTTAACTACAACTTAGTCGATGAACCTGTGAGCTATTTTTAGTCTCCAATCTCTGATTGCTCTTAAGATTTTTCTCTCCATCACTGGTTTTGAAGAAATTACTTATGCTGTACCTTTGTGTACCTTCCATGTTTCTTGTGCCTCAGGGCGATTGAGATTCTTCCATCTGGGAGTTTATAGTTTTCACCCAATTTAGAAATTTTTCACCGTCATTTTTTCAAATAGTTTTCTCTTCGAACTGCTTCTTATTCTAGGGCTCTTGAAATTATTAGGTAGCTAAATACTCCATTTTATGTTTTGAATCTTTCTAGTCCCTGTGTTTCATTCTTCAGAGCTTGTATCACTGTGTCTTCCGGGTCGCTGATTTTCTCTTCTGTGACATCTACTCTGCCACCCACACGTGTGTCACATGTTGACCCTGTTTTCATGAAATCCATAGTCTGGTCAAGGAGACCCAATTCTCTTGCCCATTTTTGATGTGAGTTTCCTTTCTTCCTTCCCCTGTAATCTTCTGAATACAGAACCTTTAACTTTGAAAGCATAGGTTCCCTCTTAATAAATCAGCCAACTGGTTCCTCTAAGACAGAGAGAAGGTTTCTTTGTAATACCGTAATAATGAATGTGGCAAAAAGTATCATTGCTTGTTTTTTTAATGTTTATTTAGTACTGAGAGAGAGCGCGCGCGTGAGAGAGGGAGAGAGAGAGAGAGAGAGAGAGAGAGAGAGAGAGAGAGAGAGAGAGAGAGAGAGAGAAACCAAAGCAGGCTCCAGGCTCTGAGCTGTCAGCACAAAGCCTGTCAAACTCACAAACTTTGAGATCATGACCTGAGCTGAAGTCTGACGCTTAACCAACTGAGCCACCCAGGGACCGTTTCATTGTTTCTAGACTGAAGTACCTTCCTCTTCACCACAGTTACCTTCCTTGTATGAACCTACTTCAAATTCTGTACCTCTCTCTCTCTCTGGCCCTCCTCCCACTTGCTCTCTCTCTCTCTCTCTCCCTCTCTCAAAAATAAATTAAAAAAACATTGAAAAAAAGATGCATACATTCTAGGAATCTAATGAACAACGTAGTGATTACAGTTAATGGTACCATACTGTACACTTGAAATTGCTAAGAGAGTCGGTCTTAAGTGTCCTCGCCTCACACACGTGATCCTAACTATGAGATGTTGGGGTTTTTAACTAACTTGACTGTGCTGATCATTTCACAATATATCCTGCATTAAACCAAAACAGTGTACCCCTTAAAAATAAGGTACAGTATGTATTTCAATAAAACAGCCTGGTGTGGCACGAGGGAGGCAGAGAGCCTAGAGGAGACTGTCAGGGGGGGCATAAAGGGAGGTTGGAAGCAGGCAGAAGGCCCTTACCATGTTGTCCCAGAAAACGTGGCCAGCATCGCTGCTCATAGAAAACAGAAAATGGTTAGTGCAGTATACCAAGTGAGTTTTCAGGCCGTGTGTTCACAGGAACCCTCATGGTTGGTTTGTTTGTTTGTTTGTTTGTTTGTTTGTTTGTTTGTTTGTTTGTTTTTTCCAGCTGACTGTAGTCAGAGGAGTGAAGGAAGAGATGAGCTTTAAAAATAATTTATCAGATGGAAGGGAATCGGGACACGGTGGCTCCCAGATTCAGTACTTTCTCATCCCAGCCCTCTCAGAGAGCCCACAAATCTCAACTCAGGCTATAGCTTCCAGGGAAACCCAAACCCAGGAGTCTGTTGTTAAAAATCATGGCGTAAAGAAACAGCCATGGATCTGACTTTAAAATTTCTTTGGGGACGCAGAAAGATTGAAGACCCTTTGCAAAGACCACGGCCTCCCAGGCCCTCCCTGTTGGACCGTCGTGTCCCCAGCCACCCCCAGGGCATCGTAACCAGGCCACCTCAGCTCAGATTTGCAGGCATGGCTTCTGTCAAATGGCATGAACTCCAATAAGTTTCACAAAAGATGTGCAGGGTATCGAAGAACATTCTGTGCACAGAAATGCTGCCCACAAGGACTAACGGGAAAAGACACAGTGGAAAAAAAGGAAAAAAAAAAGGCTTTGAAACCCAAACATGTTGGCTCAGGAAGCAAACAGAGAAACCAGCTGCTGTAGATGTGAGCTATATATTCATGACAAGGGAGGGACAGTTGGGAGGGCTCAACTGGGAGCCCGCGGGCAGAGCCAGGGACCGGGGACAGCCACTGAAGGCAGCAGAACTGGGCAGCCTGCCTCCATGGCCCGCCACGTCACCCTATGAACAGGAACATCGCAGAGGGGGTGGTGGCCCCGTGCCTCCTGTGGGCACAATCAGGGGTCTTTGCAAAGAGAGCTGGACCAGAGGAGCGATCCAAGAGCAGCCTCATCCAAAGCTGGACCCGATATGAGGTCAGGATCCTGACCTCCAGCTTGAGCCTAATGCATGATGACAGCTTTCGACAGGTGTGGGGGACAGTGCGTGGATTTGGCGTGTGGGAGGAATATACATAATTTGTGACCTGAGGAACGACCACAGGGCTTTCGAGACAAGGCCCCAAGTTCTTCATTTCTCCCATTAGTCAGTGGAGGGGTCTGACGCCCCTTTCCTTTTCACGTGGGTGGTCGAGGACCTTGCTGGTCGTTAATGGAATACAGCCAAGGTTGACACTGAGGCCCTCTTAGGAAAGTGAATAGAGCATCCCTGCCGTCTATTGGGTTCCTCACTCTTCGAAGCAAGTTGCTTTCCTGCAAGCCTGGCTTTGCAGAACCCAAGTGCAGACCTTCCCACAAAGAGCCCTTGCTGAGATTCCAGCGGAGGATGGCTACCCATCGTGACGTGTAAGTGAGGAAGCTTCTCTCCACCGCCTGCCACTGTGGGACCATCACCGCCTAAGGAACCCCAAGTGGAAACCACCCAGCTCGTTCCAGCTGATCCCCAGAACTGTGAGAATTAATAACAGCAGTAAATCGTTGGTGTCATTTAATGCCACCAAGTTAGTGCTGGATTGTTGTGCAAACATCCAGCCTGTGCATACAGGAGACCAGGTGTGGGAAACAGAGGTGTGCAGAGACCATGAGGCCACGAGGCGTGCACCCCCTCTGATCCCTGTGCTGTTCCACGACAACCTGGAGACCCACATTTCTACGCAAAATCTCCTGATTTTGAGAACACTGAGGTGACCAAGCCAAATGGCAATGGGTACGTGCAGCGCCTCGGGGAACTAGCCCCATTGGTGCTCCTTCAGCACGAAGTCCAGACAGCAGAAGACACGCGGCCTGGCCCAAACCTGCCTTTTTTCCTCGGCACTCGCTGCTTCTCCTGCCGTCTGGTGACTTCGGAGGATGTCCGTCGCGTGGCTGTTTGCAGAGCTGTGGTGTCCGCAGTGTGGCTAGGGGGCAGTGTGTCTCGCTTTCCAGAATTGCTAATTGCTGTCCAGAAAGCCCCACCAAAGACCATCAATGCTAAATACTGATGATGCTAGAAGGCTTTCAGGAGCTGGCTCTCAGCCGCAAAGGCGATGCTTATTTATTCATTCTGCCTAATATAGTTCACTAGCCTTTAGAAATATTCTGAGATATCTGAGAGATGCCGTGTGTCCACTGGTGTCAGTATCTGGACATCTTTCTTTAGCCCGGGCTTGTAGCATTAAATAAATCTCAGGAATTGAAGAAACTGTGTCTCCACTCAGTCTTTCAGGGGGGCGTCAGAGAGGTAAACAGTTTGGTAAAGTGATGTTTTGCTTTCAGAAATTTAATTCAAAATTCAGAAATTTTGTTGGGGCTTTCCAGACGGCAGCATTTTCGCCCATGCCAAAAAGTCTCAGAAGGCCCTTTTCTGAGAGGGTCCTGGCATCGGGAGCAGGGTTTCAGAAGCCCTTGGCCAACGTGGCCGTAATGTTCACCTCAGCTGAACCGTGGATGGCTTCTTCATGGCGCTAGCCATTGGACCTCTCTTAGAGAGTTTACTTCAGACAGGTCATCATTGTAAATGCTTTCCCTACCCCACGGAGATGGATGTCCTTCCAACCCAGGAAAATAATTGCTGGAGGACCTTTGCGATGGCATCTTCTGGAGAGAGTGGGGACCTAACGCTGATGGGCTCCAGGTGGCAAACACAGATGGCCCAGTCACACAAGAAGACACACGTGAACTCAGGAAGGACTCAGCGTGCCGGACACCTCCCGTCCATCAACAAGCCCTCACCGATCCCCCAGGACTTCCCATCAGCCCCTAGCGCTAACAGCCCCTCCACTTCTTGCCCTCAGCACTCCGATGAGTTTTGACCTGTCTCCTGTTGCAGTAGGTTTGCAGAAAGTCTCTTTTTTCCTGTTCTACTTTGTGTGTTTTGCACCTCCAGGTACACTGTTCCTTACTTTTCAGTTACTGATACTTTTCCTTATTCCTGTTTCGCTTTATTATGTGTCTGAGCTCTGCCATAAGGGGACCCGGTCACTTCTTGCTGGGATTACGGTGCTAGGATTGGAGGGAAGGCGATGCTGTGCATGGATTATCACTGGTGTAAATTCCGAAGATCAGATTGCTCTGTGAGTGAAGGAAATACAGGCCACTTATCTTCCAGAACCGCCTCAAGCATTCTTTAATGTGTTTTCCAGCGTTGGGTAGTGGCAGAAGCTGTCCCAGTAGATCCATGGTTTTGAACCCAAGGGCTCTTCGAAAGCCACCTCTAATTGAGACTGTCGCTGCTCTGGATCCTTCATGCGTGAGAAATAACTAAGTTTGGCAGCGTTTTGGTTTTGTTTTTTGTTTTTAAGAATTCCAGTGACAGAAGAGAGAACATGGGTGGACTGTGCCCAAGTGAGCCCCGTGGCTGGGCTCACCTCGTTGTACACGCTGCTCAGCCCTCATTCACCATGTCTGAGTATGTGATTTGAGCCATCCATTGCCTACGTATTATCAGCTCTGCTCCTCCGAGGTGATGACTTTGCAGCCAGAAGCCACAGTACAGCCCACCCCCAGAGGGATTTTTGTTGGATTGAAAACAAGGATACTTATGCCTGTAACTTGGCTGCCAGTTACCATTTGTCTGAGAACCAGGGGTTGTGGAGAATGTTCCTCAAAATATGTCAGGTGCAAGACCTCTTCCTTCTTTGCCGATGCCTACACAAACACTTATGCTGGCTGCCTATACTGAGCCAAGATCTGTGCTGGACTCTGGGCTCGAAACGTTCATTGAAAAGGTGGCTAACCCACCCACGGAACTTAGAGCAGATTTTCTTCAGTAATAGTTTTTGTCCACCTAAGAATTCCTTTGCTTTGGGGCACCTGGGTGGCTCCATCGGTTAAACACCAACTTTGGCTCAGGTCATGATCTTGCATTTTGTGAGTTCGAGCCCCAAGTCGGGCTGTGTGCTGACAGCTCGGAGCCTGGAGCCTGCTTCAGATTCTGTGTCTCCCCCTTTCTATGCCCCCGCCATGCTCATGCGCTCTCTCTCTCGCTCTCTCTCTCTCTCTCTCTCTCAAAAATAAATACACATGAAAAAAAAAGAATTCCTTTGCTTAGTGAATAGGGGATTTGATTCTTTAAATTTACATGGGTAACTCAGGCACACATCTGCTGTGTACAGGTGAGTTCCCAACTTACATATGTAAGTGGGGCAGTTTTTCCACAAATAAGAGGAGAAACTATGTATCATCTTAGGTACCGTGATGGCACGTTAGGCAATTTGACAATCTTTGCATATGTGTTTTCCTCTTTTGCTACTACTGTAGCTCTGTGAGTTAGGGATGGTCACTTATGCTTATCCAATGGACAGGGATGCTGGTGCTCAGAGTAATTAGGTGTCTCAAGTAAGGCCACATGGCGGAGGAGGTGACGTGCGCACCCCGGTCGGTCTGTCTGATGCAGAAGGATAACCATAATCCCTTGAGAAGAATGAGAGTTTCACAGATTCTTGAGTCAATGCTCTTTCTTCGAGACCACATTACCTCTTACTTCACTTTTAAGAGGGACGATCTAATGGAATATTATTCAGCCATAAAAGAGACAGTATCGACATGCTACCATGTGCACTGACCTTGAACATATCGTACTGAGGGAAAGGAGTCAGACCCAAGGTCACATACTCTGTGATTCCACTGATAGGAAATCCACAGAGACAGAAGAATGAGTGGTTGGCAGGGGCTGTGTGAGGAGAGAATGGCGTGGCTGTGTAATAGGTCAGGGTTCCTTTTGGGGTGAGGATGTTTTACAACTGGATAGGAGTGGTGGTTGCCCAGCACTATGAGTGTACTAAATGCCGCTGAATTAGACACTTTAACAGGGTTGGTTTTAAGTTATGTGAATGTCACCTCAATAGAAAAGAGTAAATGGAGATCGAAAAAGCAAGCCCCTGACCAGCCTGACACACCAGGAGCAACAGAGGACGCGTCTCCCCGAGAGCTGTGTCGTTTTCCTACCACCCAAGGTTCCCGCCTGTGACATTGCAACACGGCCAGGTGGTGACACTGCCGAGTGTGAGTTGGAGCCTGAGAGCAGACACTGGTCCACGAAAGTGGGTCCTTCCAACATGGGTGCAAGGATCAGCGTTGATGATACCACCCCAAGGACAGCACAGCTGTGAAGAGCCTGGGCTCCGGAGGCAGACGAGTCCAGTGTAGATCCCGCTGAGGCGCTTTCCTGCTGTGTGATCCCTCAAAGCCTCACTTTCCCCATGTTATGGGGTCAGTAGTATCTTCCTCGTAGGGATGTTGTGGAGGTTAAGCAGACAACGTTCCAGGGCCTAACACAGTTGTGGTGAGCTGCTGGGCTCTGTTTCAGACTCTCATCGCTCGTGGCACAGCAGTATTGTTGGTAAGGGGAGGGCTGGACGTGCCCTGGTTCCCCAGAGCCCACCGACCCAAATGAATCAGCCTTCCCAAGTGGCTCTGCACATGACCTCCCTCACCAGGGCCCTCCGCCTCCCTGGCAGCTGGTTGACTCTAGCTCAGATCATGGGCCCCTATCACAGGTCTGATTTTGTTCAGCTGATTCCAATGGACCACATTCACAGGCTGCGGAAACACAGGAGCCCGTGGTCGTGCACACAAAGTCCTTGGGGACGCACAGGCGGTGAGATTGTCAAGTGCCCTTGACATAATCACACACGGCGGCTTGTAGGAACCGTGGTAATGACGATCCCTTCCCTGAAGGACAAAGGGGCTGGTGCGAGCTGCCCTGACCTGGAGAACATAGCACCTTTCTCCAAGCGCAGCGTGTTTATTTGCAATGTGGTGTTGTTTTCAGAATTTCTGAAGCATCCCTTGGACCAAAGACTGCTGCACAATGGGGGCCCACGGCTCGTCCAGGGCTCCTTGACATTTGGAATGCAGTACACCTGTTCTCTGCCGTGAAGACATTAAGCACAAGCCCTTGAGGACGCTTTCTGCATCCTTTTGCTTGGGGGGAAAAAAAGGAACATTTTCCTTCTCTGTTCAGTGTGAACACCAAGGGGCTAATTCACCAAGAAACAACCTACTCACAGTCATATGCAGGAGACTTGGTAGAATGGGTTTGCTGGCTCAGGAAGAGCTGTAGTAAACTGTGTCTTGAGCAATTGGAAGCCCTAAGAAAAAGTCCCTCTCCAGCCCCTTGGCTTTATCCACTGAGCAAGACCGAATGCCCCGCTGTCCTTCCCTGCACTTGTGAAGCTCGGTCTCGCATAGCTGCCATTCGATCCAGAGCCTCGTAATGACAGGAGGATGCCGCTCGAGGCCTGATTCAGGGCTTGGGGTTGATGCTCACCTTGATCCTCGCTGGTCAGCATCTCAGCCCCAGCGTCCCCTGGATGTTCAGCTGTGGTTCTGGGAGCAGTGCACTATGGGTATGTCTGCAGGTTCAGCTCAAAGCCTTCCCGAACTGGGGCAGTAGTCACCCTTGTGACAGCATAAGGGGACGGCCTAAGGCGAGCTTTTGGGGGGTGCTGATCACATTCTGTTTCTTCATCTGGGTACTGGTTATATGAATGTATTCAATTTGAGAAAATTCGTCAAGTGGTACCCTGTGTGTTTTCAATTTCAGTGAATAAAAGTGTAAAAACAGAGTTGGGTCCTGGCCTGGGGGAACTGTGTTGCTTTCTTACCTCTGTCTTCCACACTGAAGATCCAGTTACACGTGCGCCTGACCAGTCCCTGGGCTCACAAAGTCATGAAGAAAGTAGTACCTGGGGATCAAAGAGCTTTGGGATGATGCAGAAGAAACCAGGTGGTGATGGGTGAGCCCGTGGGAGAGTTTTGCAGAGTGAAGGACTGTCACAGCTCGGAGCCAGAGACCAAGAATGTCAGGAAAGCTGGAAAGGCTTCAGGGAAGTCTGCGTTGTGCTGATGTGTGGCAGGGGCTCCAGGAGTCTCCGGTAAGATGCCCTGCAGCACATTTGACCCTGAGCCGTCTGATTCTGAATCTCATGCCCTCTCAGCATCCCCACCTGGCCTCTCACCTGCTCCTGCTCCGCCCTGGTCAGACTCTCTAAGCTCTTCTGTGTCCTTTCTGTGCCGAGCCTTTGGCCTGATTCCTCACCTTGTTGCCTGGTCTTGATTTCCTAGTCCTGCTCCCCTTACCCACCTCCTGCACACTTCCCTGACCCTCAGCTCCCCTGGACATTTCTGTTCTTACCACGTTCCTAGTATGGGCCTGCTGGTCCCCCTGCTTGATAGCAGAGCCTGCCAGGCCCCTGCCCTGTGTCTGCCAGCACTTCCCTGCCTTCTCTTGCCCAAGTGGCAGCGCAAAACTTTGGAGAACTTTCCCGTTTTGGAAGAAAGCCAGCCTGTAGAAATTAAGCCCTCCTTTTCTTGCTCCATTTTCAGTGAAACCAGAGGACAGTTGGTCATCGTCCTCCACGTTGAGGAAAAGAAAAAAAAATCTCACCAACAATTAAAATTGAAATGACCAGTATGTAAAAATACCATCTTACCAGAATTCCAAAAGATAAAATAAATAGCAACATTTCCTGGTTGCTGCAAAGCTCAGTGTTAGAGTTCTCTTTTTTTAGAACAGGTGGACTAGTATAAAACTTTAAGTTAAGGGAAGAGAAATGATACCTTTTATATTTTTAAATAAGGGTGTTAAGGCCACTAATTTTTATGACCTTCTGTCTTTCTCCATGGCAAGGTCTTTGTACCATTGTCTTCAGAAGAGAGTCTCCTGAGAGCCCTGTGCTGTCTGAGCCTCGCTGCTGTGCCCCTGTCCACAGACAAAGGTGGGAACAAAGTTGCCCTCATTACAGATGTGCAGGGGAGCGCCCTGCTGTAGAGAAACTTCAGGAAACACTCGGAAACTGAACAATGGCTCCCGGAGAACAGGAACAGATACGCCTCAATTTCAGAAACAAATGCACGTGAAAGATCATCTTTTATTGGAGGACATATATATTAACTTAAACTCTTTTCAAAACGTAACCTGGAAACAGTCACCTTTCCAACGCTTTCCTGAGCTGTGGTTTTAGGAGAACATGATAAATGCCACGAGACGCTCTGGAACAGAAACCATAGGGATTCAACAAATGAACCTCGGGACACACGGCAAAGATACCCAGTATAGACCTATGTGTACAGTCACTGCTATGTATTATTTTTTCCATCAAAAAGTTGACACTCAGAATATTCAAGAAATAGGAGTGCCCTTTCAGACTTCAAATTGGGACTTATTTCCTGGTGATGCTGTGCTTATTTAGCCATGTATTAGTCTCACGCAACAGAAATGGGCTTTCGTGAAAATAAAATCTCTTACTTCTTGCTATCAAAATTCAGCATGAATTCCATGAAGAGAATGACATGTTACGGTAGGTTCGATGCACTAATAGCTCTTTATATGTAGAATTTTAACAGCTGAAACCATCTCTGCTGTGCCTTCTCCTTCGAACATTTGTTTACGAGCATGGATGAGTTCATAAGCTATCCTGAGCCAAGAATTAAGTTCAGGCTAAAATGTAAGGTAATAGTAGAATAAAGAGGAGGATAGGTTACCGTATATATTTGAGAACATGTTCAGATTTTGGTGGTTGGGAGAAAAGCCAGCTTTCTGTGCTAGAATTTTTCCTCGTTTCCGCTCATATGGGTCTATATGCAGAGGTCTAGGTTGGTTTTCCTGAGTGTTGACTGATTATGAGGCAGGGCCGGCCACCACTGGACTATTTTCAAGCCAAGTGTGACTATCTGCTCTTGAATTGTCTGTCTTCTTCATGTTCCTACACCCACGTCCTCACTTTCCAGACCCTGTGGAAAGGATGAAGGGCACTGTAGTGTGAGCCCACCTCAGTGCTGAGATGCCTCATGGGGTGACCGACTGACTGAGGGGACAGACTGGCATGTTTCCAAGTGACGGGGCAATGTGCGTCCCCTGGGACCTGCCCCTCACATGTGGCAGCTCAAAATGTCAAGGAAAGCCAACCGTTACTCTTCCTTGGGGACGGACTGTTGTGTTGGCCAATGATGAACATGGAAATTGTGCATCTGAACGTAGAGGAAGCTAATCTTGAAAATCTATTTTCTTATCCTGAATGAGCGTGAAGTGACTTTTTTTTTAGTCCATGATCCTGAAAAACCGAAAGATTATGGCATACAATTATCTCACTGTCAAAAAGTTGTCTTCTGTCGAACACGAAGTCAACTTCCTTGAATGTTTAGCCCTTCTTTTAATTGATCTCTTTTGAGATTTCACTGGCATGTTCAGGATACTCAGAAGTTGGGGTGTTATAGACAGTTGTTTACTGGGGTCTGTCATGAAGGTGCCTGGCCCCGGGAATGGCTGCAGATGGAGAGATGCCAGCCCTATGCGGCTCTCATCAGAGATGTGCGCCAGGTGGTGAGGGGTGACGAGTCCCAGTGCCAGAACCCTTCACAACCCGGTCCTCGCCCCTCTATAGCTTCATCCCAACGGCCCCAGCACTCAAGCCCTGTTCACTGGGAGGTGCTCCTCTAATATCATCCGGGTCCAACCGTCTCTGTTTCTGCATCTTTGTCTCTTGACTTCTCTTTCTTCTCCCAGCCCTGCACACACCATGCCTCTGCCTACAATGCTGTTCTCTCCCTCCTTGCCTGAATGTCTTCTGTGCATCCCTTTGGTACTAGATTAAGTATTGCCTCTTCTGGGAAGACTTCCTTGGCCTTCTTTGAGACCATCGGAGTAGTTCTCATACTTGACTCTATTTATTTAACTCTTTCCTTTGTTAGACTCTATCGTGAAAATCTCTAAATCGTTCTACTTCAAGCCAAATGCTGCTCACTGCCTGTTTTGGTAAACAAAGTTGTATTGGCTCACGGCCATGCCCATTCATTTTGACACATGGCTGCTCTTGCAGTACGATGGCTGAAATGAATGCCTCTTCCATCAGAGGTGTATGCCTCAAAAATCCTAAAATATTTGCTCTCTGGCCAGTAGCAGAATCAGTTTGCTGACCCCTGCTGTAAACATTTAGGTCAGAGACCTGGTACTATTCCGTCATCAGTACTTGGGCTAGCACCGACAGGCATTTATTTTCTGGACATTTGTTGAATGAATGAATGAATGAATGAATGAATGAATGAATGAATGAATGAATGAACGAACGAACGAACGAACGAACGAACGAACGAACGAACGTGAGTACGCTGGCAGAGAAGCTCAGCACGGAGGTACTAGAGGTAACTGGCTTACATTGGCGGAGGATCCGATACACAGAAAAATGCAGAACATTGATGTTCTTGATTCTGTTGGTGCTGATGCTACTTCTAACCAGTTAGCGTGTATTGACTATTCACTACCTGCCACACATAGTGCTAACGGATTTAGCTGGTTTCTCTCCCTCAAGCCTCGCAACAATCCAGCGTGGTAGGAACTAGTGTCATATCCATCTTACAGAGAAATAAAGAAAAGTCTTGGAAAGTTTGGTTTGGCCGTGTCCCCCACGTCTAGGAAGCAGACCTTTAGGAGCTCACTTCTTTAACCCATGAGCCTCCAAATGAACTAGCTCATTTGCTTATTTGGGAATTGTGTCTTCAGTTGCATTTTATTTTTATGCAAAGCATATCTTCTCCCTGAACAACTGTCTAGGTGTCGAGGCGAATGGTTAGTTTTGTAGGAAGTCCGGCTTCTGTAATGAAACTGAATTTCCCATAAATTCCATTGTAGCCACAGGTATAAGATATATTTTCAGAATTGTTATATTTGGACTAAAAAACGTGTGAACCCAACAATTCGACTAAGAAAGAATTTTCTGAAGTCAGGAAGTAATGGGATGGACGGGTAAAAATCACTGCAACCAAACAATTTCAGAGACAAAACAACAGCAACAATAAACGTGAGCAAAGCTGAAAGGCATTTTAATAGATCATCCCCATGAAGAGCGCTCTTATGGGTAAGAAATCTGATGGGTGGCAAGGACCCCAGAGGCCAGGGACATATAATCTTCACATGGGGTTATGAACAGCACAGGCATTTAAGTGGAGCACTCATGGTATTCCATAGAATAAATACTATATTCCGTAATGAATGGATGGAGTGATGTTTACAGTGTGACTTTGGCCTTCTGATAGCTACTGACGTCTACAAGTTGGAATTACTTTTTTATTCACTTACCTCCCATACTTTGACATTATAAGCTATTCATATTTTGTCTCTTTTGTACGAAATAAGCCGTTAACGCTAAAACAGGTCCACAGATACAAGAGGATTTGAATGTGCAATGAAAAGTCAGAGGAAACCTACATTTCCAAGATTTTATGAACTAATTGCCAATGGGAATATGCATAAACTTGGAAGCAATTTGTTTGCTTGAATGAAGAAGTTCTTCATCCAAATTGCAAAATCACATGGGCTTAACATCAGGGTCAAAGTTAAAAGTGACTGAATTGAACATTTGAAGGAAAATCTTCAATTTATGTTTTAATACTGTTCTTTTAAAAGCTGAACTATTTAAATCATTAACCAAAAACCTACAAACAAACAAACAAACAAACAAAGGCACAAAAGATGCCCAGGACCATGTGACTACTAATGAACTCTAACAGACATCTAAACAATCAGTACCAAACTTTCTCAACCTATTCCAAAACATGGAAGAGAAAGGAATACTTCCAAACTTATTCTATAGGGCCAGCGTTACTCTGATACCAAAGTCAGCGAAAGACATAAAAAAAAAAATAAGACTAATGTGCCCATGAATAAAACACAAAAATCCTCAACAATACATTAGCAAACCAAAACCAGTAGCAATAGTAGCAATATGCACCACGAGCAAGTGGGATTCACTCCAAGAATGCAAGAGTAGTTCAACATACCAAAATCAATCAGTGTGATACCTCACATTGATAGAATGAAGAAAGAAAAGATATCACATAATCATTTCAATAAATGGAGATTTAAAAAAAATGAGCATCTGATAAAATCTAGTGCCCTTTCAAGGTAAAAACCAAAAAAACCAACTAAACTAAACAAGGAATAAAGGGGACTTCCCCGATGTAATAAACAACATTTATGTAAAATCCACAGCTAATATCACACCTGAATGAAACAAGAATTCACACTTTCACCATCTTTTCAGCACTGTACTCGAAGTCCTAGCCAGAGCAATTAGGCAAGAAAAAGAAATAAAAAGACACCAACATTGGAAAGGAAAAGGAAAGTTGTCTCTATGTATAGATGATATAATCAGTTGTATTTCTGTAATGAACTGTCTGAAACAGAAATTAAGAAATCAATTCCATTTACAACAGTATCAAAAAGAATTAGGTACTTAGGAATAATTTGAGGGGGTACAAGTCTTGTACAATGAAAACTACACAATAATGCTGAAAAAATGAAGGCAGCTAAATATGTGCTCATGCGATAGAAGACAATGTTGTTGAGGTTGTAGTACTCCCCCAGACAATCTATGGATTCCTTTTAATAGCTATCAAAATCCCAATGGCTTTTTGTAAAAGTAGTAAAGCTGGACATACATTCGTAAGAAAATTCAAGGCACATAGAATAGTCAACTCTATCTTGAAATAGAAGAACAAAGTTGAAGGACTTATACTTTTTCATCTCAAAACTCTTTCTTGCATCAAAGGACACTATTCGGAGTGAAAAAAAATAACTCACAGAATGAGGAAGAATTTACAAATGATATATCTGAAAAGGGTCTAGTATCCAGTATATACAAAGAACACTTACAATTCAACGACAAAAAGACTAAAAGCCCAATTAATGCATGGGATATCAACATGAACAGTCATTTGAGGAATGCAGATAAAACCACAATGAGATAATGCCACTTCACACCCACTAGGATATCTATGATCATAATCATAACCAAGAGGAAATAAGTGTTTGTGAGAATGGGGAGAAATTAGAACACTGTGCATTGCTGATCAGAATTTCAAGTGATGGAGCCACTCTGTACAACACTTTGGGTGATCCTCAGTAGGTTAAACCTAGAATTGCCACATGACCCAGCATTTCCACTCCTAGGTGTATATCCTAAATAATCGAAAACAGGGGTTCAACCAAAAACTTGTATGCGAATGTGTGTTGCAGTACTAACTACAGTAGCAAAAAGGTGGAAACAACTCAAATGCCCATCAAGGGGTGGACAGATAAATAAAGCGTAGTATAGCCATACAACGGAATAGCATTGTGGTATAAAAGGGGATGGCGTACAGATACATGCTATAATACAGATGAATCTTGAAAACATTGTTAAGTGAGCAAAGACACAGAGGCCACATATTGTGTTATTCCACTTACATTAAACATACAGGATAGGCAAATCCATAGACAGAAAGCAGATTTGTAGATTTTAGGGGACAGGTGTATAGTGGGGTGGGAACGGGATTTCCTCTTGGGGTGATGAAAATGTTCTGGAGCTGGATGGTGGTGGTGGCTGCACAAGAGTGTGGAAATACTTAACTGCCACTGTGTCGTACACCCTGAAGTGGTTAAAATGATAAACTTTATGTTTTGTGTATTTTACCACAGTAAAAAGCTTAGCTATTATGGCCAGTTTCTCCGAAGCAATGAAATTATTTTTTTTATTATGCATCTTGGCAATTTTATACTTTAAATGCCTATTTTTTTTTTGATTAGAAAAACAGTATTTGTTTACTAGTAAGGTTTCAGCCACACAGAAGCACTGTGGGAAAAATAAAACATACCCGTGTTCCCACTACTAACAAGTAGCCACAGTGAGTTTTTAACGTCAATCCTTCCAGGCTTTTTTTCTCATGGGCATAGGGGTGTGTGCACACACTCATGGTTGTTATTTTCATTTTTAACAAAACCGTTATTATGCAGTACACAGTGTTTTATAATCTGCTTTCCCTCTTGCTATATCATGAGCATTTTCCTATTGTCATCTCATGTTCTCCCACATCACATTAAATGGCCAGATAGCATTCCATCTTATGGTTGTAACATAATTTATTTAGCCAATTTCTATTGTTGGATGGATCCTAACATTTTAGAGTTGGAATACACTATAGACATTGTTGTGTCCAAGTTATTCCTTTCCCAAGCTTTATAGCTGCAAGCCTTAAGCACGTGGCACACAAAAAACCATTCAACATTTTGAAAACAGACTTAATTTTTCACTTTGCAGCTGGATTTCGGTACTGCAGGGGCTTTGGATTTGCCATTCAGGAATCAAAAAAAGATGGAAATAGCGGATGGGTGGTAGGAGGGGGGAACGAGCCAGGTGTAAAGTAGTGCCCAAGGCATCAAAACTCTATCCTGAATGGTTTTTGTGTCCCTGAAAATACATATGGCAGACCACAAAATAGGTTCTATTGAATCTGTTGATGACAGTTCCATCATGCAAAATGGATAATGCCTTGACAGAGACGAGACTAAGTAGAGAACGGGTTGCGGTGAATGTGTCTCTCATACTCAAGCAGCACTTTCTCTTCCCCACAGTTCACAGAATGAGAACATCCAGTCATTCGGTCTTGCTGTGCTGAGCCTCCCTTTGTGTTTCTGGAGGCACGGGGTCCAGGCAGGAGAAGTCGTTCCTGACGCTTTCATTTCACCTGCCCGTCAGCGTCAGAGACTTCAGGATATTCTCTGATGATGTCTTTAAACGCAAATGCGTCGCATCAAGGTAGAAATAACTGTGTTCCTTTCGTGAGGTCTACACGAAATGTGACACATACTCTGGATGTTGGGGGATTACCGAAGCAGTTGTATGTGTTTCCTGGGGTGTCCCTCATGGGACGGAGGCTTCCAATTAGAGTGATGCACTCTCACTGTCACCGAGGCATTTTCCACAATAGGGTGGCTTCTCAATAACACCCCCCGTTGGCTTAGTTGCGTTTGGTAGAGGGCACAGGCCACCTTGCCTGGTCTTAAGCTGAGGTTTTAAGTCTAAGTTAGACTGGTTTTATGAAGAATCATTCCTAGACTATTTTTTTTTCTATTGTGTTGAATGGATTTTTCTCATTGAGTTCTAGAAAATTTTCTATCTCAGGCACCAATTATTTTTCTGTTGTGTATGTTTCAGGTCATTTCCACATCTTTTGCCATCAAACTATGTGCATAGTATAGAGAAATTTAATAATCTCATGTAACCAAACACATCTTTCTTTCCTTCCTTGTTTCTGTACTTTATGACTTAATTTAGCAAGGCTGGCCCTCCCCAGTAAGTAGTATTAGTTTTTAATATTTCTTTGTATTTTATTCCTGGCCTTATGTGACATCCCCCTTCCATTTCACTCTCTTATCCACCTGAGTTCAGGTTTGCATGTCATCGGAGGCAGGGGATGAGGCATACTGTTTCAAGACCACCACCTATACAATCTTACGTTCTCCACTAACAAGTGTGTCTTCGGGATGCACTTCCTTCCTCTGGAAATTAAATCTAGAAGCAAGTCTTGCTTGTGAACAGTCAGAGAAGCTTCATTTGGTATGAATTCCCAGTGGCCTTACTTCAAATCAAGGCCAGTACAAAGCCTGGACGCTTATTTCAGTGATCCTTTCGGCTTCTTTCCAAGGGAAGACATTGTAAGGTCATTCACAGATTTACAAAATGTGTTCTCATGGCTTGTGCTGGCTACAGAGGAATTTCTAGTATGGCCCGGTATGCCTTGAAAAATTTGATGAGCTTTCCAGAATGAGTAGGTAAGTCTGTGCTGTAAGATCAAAAGCCCTAAGTCCAGATCACTCTCTTCAAAAGGCCTTCTTCTGAGTGCATGGCCAAGGGTCTTTGCTTCTTATGCAGTTGTCAAAGGTAACAACAGGAGAGCCACTGGCAGGTGAGGCCTCCCCAAGGTAGGACTTAGAAAGGACTTACAGTGCTCACCCTTTGCAGGGAGGGGCATGATCTAGAACCTCAGTGATCCTGGCTCCCCCCTTTTTTTCTTTCACCAGTTTCCTTGTTCAGGGAGAGGTTTACCTTTGCCAGAAAAAGGCTCCTAGTTCAAGCATGCATCTGTCTTTGGGGACACCGTGTCCCCTCTTTCCCTTACCAGACCACAGACACTCCACAAAGAGCATCTTATAAACACATCAGAGCCAGGTAAGGTTAACCAGAAGGAAGGAAATGACACTGAGTGATTGGGGTGCAATAATCCTGGGTCACTCCAAATCACCACAGCTTGAACTCACAAAGTCTTTTCTTTGCTCTTGGATTTCTCCCACCAGCACCTCTTGATGCCCGGTGGAAGCATCGCCACCCACAGAAACTTTGCACTGCTGGTTCCAGAGCCTCTTTTCCCAACATAGCAGCACAGATGGATGGTGTCAGCAGAGGGCTAGGTGAGTCAGCAAGGTCAGGCCAGACCATTCAGCCCACGTCTGTGTCTAGTTGAGCAAACAGCAGAGCCTAGGGGATGCTGTCGAGAGTATTCTAACACTGATGCAGTTCGTCTTGTTGGCCTTGATCTCTGATGCAATTACCAAATTTATAGTGAATGTGCTCCTCATAGCTTTGTGCCCTAGAAACTTCTGGGAGATTCCTCTCTATCGTGCACGTTCTAGGAAGCTGGTGAAAGACAGGGAAGGTGGAATTTTTATAAAACGCAGTCCTTCCTGGAGCTAATGCTGGGTTATGCTTCCTGCCCTCTGGACACGTCTCCCGTTCAACTTCAGCAGGAGCATGAGGCATTTGCCTGTCACATGGGCACATGGCGGGAAGTGAGAGACACAGAGGGAGAAAATACAGAGAGAGAGAGAGAGAGAGAGAGAGAGAGAGAGAGAGAGAGAGAGAGAGAGAGCGCAATTGTGCATGCGCCTCAGATGTCTGCTCCAGAATTTCCCCCTTCATCCCTTTACTTGCTGTGCGGCCAGATGGAAAATGTAAAACAGCGCTGCTGCAGGAAGCCCTGTGACTGCCCGGGGTCCTGAATGATGTCTTTTGCCAGCTTAGAGACTGGACCTTCTCCAGGTCTGAGGCTCCTTGTAGAGATTGAATTCCAGGATTCCAGAAGGTTCTCCCCTTCTTACAAAAGGAAACGATTGTCCAGGCAGCAGTCCATTCAATCTGGCAAAGGTACAGACAACTTCTTGGAATGGAGCTCAGTATTTTACAGCTGTGGGTGCTCGAATGCTCTCTTGGTGACCACTAGACCCAGCCCTCGATCTTTCTTCTTTGCACGAGAGGGTCTCCCGCAAGTCCAGACGTGTGATGAGGCATAAGGAGAGGTGCACCTGCTTACCGCATTGTGGTCACCACAGAGAAAGTTAGGGGGAAGAGGGCTTTGGGTTGGCTGGGGACGCTTGCTGCCCTTGGCTTGGCACCTCCACCCTCATGGTCGGGAACCTGGCCACGGAGTAGCAGATGGGCCCAGGGCTGGAAACAGCCAAGAGACTGCTTCTGCATCCAGAGTGCTTGTGGATGAGCGAGCCTCTGATTCACAGCATCAGATGAGTTTGCCTCCATGGCCTCCAACCCTTGGCTGAAGGACCAGGGCTCTCTCGATCTGCTCCGGAATTTACAGAGTGGAGCCTTTGCTGAGAAGCCCACTCAGGAGGCCTTTCTGAGAGCTGAGTGAACCTTCTACAGTGTGTGTCGACAGCTGGCCTCGTAGGAGGCCCGTGTGCCGGGGACCCTGGAGAAGTATGTGGCAGGGCTGGCAGGATGCAGCTCTGGGAGACAGTGACATGTCCCCTGACAGCCTAGGTGACAGAGGGCTGTTCGTTCGTTGCCTGGGCTTCAGAACAAACCCTTCCCCAGAGCAAAGAGACACCGTTTAGCAAACTTGAAGCCAAAGCTAACATAAGAGGCAAGGAAACTCCATGCAAAAGGCGTCAGTACCAAGGGCTAACACCCGATTAGCACTCCCGGCCTATGAAGCCCTGTGCTATAGTGGCCATAATGGGCACTGTCCCTTTCATCTTCAAAGCAGCCCTAGGAGGCCAGTGCTGTGTCATTGTTGTGCCTGTTTGACAGCTGAGACTCAGGCTCAGAGAGGCCAAGATGCTTGCCCTGTGTTGAACAGGAGCAGAGGAGACAGGACCCCAACCATGGCTGTCTGATGCAACAGTAACATTGACTCCTTCAAACCTGTGCTGTGAAAAGTGGTGGTATCTGATACATTCTTTGCAAACTAACTAAAGATCGTGAGAAAACAGAAAGCGCCCTCTCTTTCCGTTTGAGCTCCCCGCCCGTCCCTCCCCGTCTCCCCAGCAGCCAGGCCCCGTGGCCCCCGGAGACAAACTTACTTTAGCATATGGCTGCTTCTGGCCCTGCTGGAAAGCCCTGGGAAGCTCTTTTCTCTTATTCCCCGTAACTGCTCTTGCTTGGTGTAAAGCTCTCAGAGATGAAGCTTATCCTGATCCATTTACCCCCCAGATGCCTGGGTTTCTTCTCCCTCGGCGTCTGACCCCCACTTCTCCTCCTCACCCTCACCAGCGTTGGTTTTTGTAGGTTGGAAATCGGAAGGCGCCCGGCAGTCTCCCTGCTGGCACTGAGCTGGCGACTGGGGTGGGTGGGCACAGCGCACGTCCGGGGAAATCACAGCCCGGTGAAAACGACAGCAGCTTCCTTACAAATGTGACCGAGCAACCCCTCCTCCTCCACCTGGAGCCCTGGGGAGGGGGCTTGTTGTTTCACAATAACAAGTTAGAAAGTGTGTGTGTGTGTGTCTGTGTGTGTGTGTGTGAGTGTGTGTGCACGTGCACGCATGGGCACCCGCATGCACACTCAGCTCCCTGGTTCCTCAGATACAAAAGATGAAAATGTTGTTTTGGGGTTTTAAGGTTTTATTTATATATATAATATATATTACATATATTATATATAATATAATATTATATATATACATATATATGTTTATAAGTATGTGTATATGTGTGTCTATATATATATATATGTATAACATATATATATGCATAACATATATATGTATAACATATATATGTATAACATATGTCTATGTATAACATAATCTAGCTTTCTTTCCATGACTTATAGCCTACATGTGCAGGAAGCCCCTAGCCTTGGTCCCCATTCAGCCCCTCCACTCTGCAGAAGGGTGTAGACATTTCTTCCAGAAAGGTTTGGTGCTGATTGGCTGTTACGTGCGTGTACTTAGCAAACACATCGATTGCTCATTTGCAGTCAAAATGCCGAACACCCGGCCTCTGGGGCCACCATTCTGTCCTCCTGTTCTGTCCCCTGCCTCTCTTCCGTCTAGAGCAGGTGACGTTTCTGCTGCAAAACTAACAAATGTATTTGGGGGCTCCACCTTGAGGTGGGGTGCTCCTTCAGGGTGATGGCGAATACCAAGCACCAAAGGAAGCTTCTAACTCGTTTGAGAACAGAGTAGAAGAAAGTTTCAGGAAAGCCCGTTCACTCGGTTCCGAATGCCAGAACCCAATACCACAGACGGGACACTCAGACAAAGGGAGTCTGTATCTCACGGTTTTGGAGGTTGGAAGTCCAAGGTCAAGGTGCCTGCAGAGTAGGTCTCCGTGAAAGTCTCTTCCCAGCTTGTGGCTTCCCATCAGCTCCAGGTGTCCTCCCAGAGCCCCTGCTCTGTGCTTTGTGCGTGTGCTCCTGGCACAGTCTTGTTGGATTAGAACCCCACCCTCGTGACCTCATCTAACCTTGATTACCTCCTTGAAGGCCCTACCTTCAAACACAGTGACATTTGGGATTAGGGCTCCAATCTAGGAACTCTGGGGGGACACAAATTACTACAAGTTACTACAATGTAACTATAACCTAAAGCCAAGATGAACATGTTCCTCCTACACATGTAGATTTCAATGAGTTTCTTTCTTCCCTTTTTCTATTCCAGTTGGGAGAGTGCATTGTGCACCAAGAAAGCTCAAGTCCCAGTAGGCAGACGGGAGAAGTACCCTACAACCCCTCCAATGCCCCCTGTCTCCACTGTTACCAGGGACACGAGCATAGCCACGCATGCCACGACAGATGCCCGCTGGCCTGTGCCCTCCCAGTGAGGGGGTCCCCGCTGGCCCTGCTCCTGGTCGGTGTGTGGGCGTTGGGTCACAGACTCTCACACCTCACTCAGAGGTGCACACGCCATGCTCTGTTTTTGCAAGCGGCTGCTCCAGTGTCCTCGGGGGTCCCCCATTTGCCATATAGCAAGTGGGGGGAGCTTCAGCCCAGCCCAGGGAGCTCGGTCTGAAGAAATAATTTACATCCGGTAAAACCTTGGATTGCAAGTAACTTGTGCTGTGAGTCTTCTGCAAGAGGAGCAAACACTTGTCATAAATTTTAGCTTGATAAAAATAAAAAAAATAAAAAATAAAAAAATAAAATAAAAAATAAAAAAAAATTAGCTTGATAAACGAGCTATGTCTTGCCATACGAGTCGTAGGTGGCACTGAACGTTCCATGATCACAACTGAGCTGATGGTTCTTGAAATTCACCTTGATATATGAGAGCTGTGGATTCCAAGCGTGTTTCTGGAACGAATTACGCTCGCACACCAAGGATTTATTGAATTTAGTTTAGGATGTTTGATCTCTTCATGTAAAGATTCAGACTTGGGTCACATTCCTCTGTCCCTCTGCAGGGTTGAGGATGGGAGGGTGTAGAGACACAGCTTGTGGCCTGATGGTGGCAGAGGACAGAGGGAGACTGTAGGCTAGGGAGGCACGGCCCCCTCTGGCTATGGCCTGATGCCCCTTCTACACTGGGGACATGGACGATGCCCTGCCTTCCCAGGGAGGTGCCTGTCTCTGGGGACTTCCACACCGTGGCGCCTCTGCCGGCACATGCTCTCCCTTTAGGAAGCCAGTCTCCTTTTCACAGCCTCAGCCTCAGCCCCAAGGGTGTCCTCATTAGGAATCTTAGAGGGGTGGTGCTTTAGGGACAGGGGACCTTCCCCCAGTCGTCCTGTTCCCTGCTCCCCCGTGGCTAAGGGGTGCCTTGGCTGGTGGCGTAGGGAGAGGGGAGCTAATGAGGCCCACTGGAGAAGTGTTTCAGTTCAAAGTTTGAAACGTTGCAAAGCTTCCCCCGACTCGCACACCTCCTTTGCACTCACAGCCTTTTGAAGTGGCTCAGCTGACTGGAACCAGAGAGATTCAAAGCTGAATTTCAACCACTGTTCATTTCTTATTTGAGATTAGGCAAGGCAGATCCTTAGACGGTGAGTGCACCGTGTCTGTTCAGGGGAGAGAACGCGAGCTGCTGCGGGACCTCTCGGGGGTGCACAGCCAGGCTCCTCTCTGGGCTCTGGGCTTGTGGGGGGGCAGGGGGGGCCGGGGGGTGGCCGGGACCACCCCATTCAGACACGGGCCACAAGTCTGCAGCACCTCGCTACGAATTTAGCAGCAAGGCAGCGATCACACAGTGATGATAAATTAAAAGATGAAAAAATAAAGATTAAAAAGAGTGAGAGAGCAGCTCAGCTCCTGAACAGAAGCCAAGAGGAATTTGCTCCCAGAGTGGTTGGCGGTGCATCAGGGGTGAGTTAGGCTTGCACATACTTCCTCCTGCCGCCGCGGGCAGTCATCTCATTTATTCTCTCTGGAAGGCACACAGTGTGGGGCGTGCGTTCCCCTTCTGGGCTTGTGAGCACATCAGACGTCTCCTCTGGATGTAACGCAACCAGGAGGGCAATTCCTCAAGATGGCAACTTAAGCCATAGGTCGAGAGGTGGAGTGATCTCCCTGCTCCCTCAGATTCTGAGAGATGTGAGGTCACCAGAATCCTGCCCCCGGCCTGGGTCCAGTGCAAACTCAGCCCTGCTGGCTGCTTGAATCCCGGTCTCCTTCATTTGCATGCTGATTATCCAATTAGTTCATGTTCCCTTCTCCAGCTGAGTGGGCTGGGGTGGGGTGGGGGGGGTGCAGAAAAACAGTAGGGTGGAATCTCAGGGCCATAGTAATGGCGTTCTACGCCTTCAGAAGCATTTGATGGGTGTTTTTCCACAGAACTTAATTCAGTTTCGAATATGAATCAGGATGAAAACAGAACAAATCTAATAGCAATCAATAGAATTTTGCCATGGCGGATCTCGGGGTAACTTAAGATGAACTGGCACAAGGCAAGCTAAATCAAACCAATAAAGGCTTCACGCCTTTACCAGCGAGGTCCGACAAGGGCGTCCTTTAGGGTAGAGGTTCTCAGCTGGGGCCTCACAGCTCAGCATTACGGGGTCCGTGTAGTCCTGGACATGGGATTCCAAGCCAGCTGGTGTGTGCATTTTGGGGGGAAAGTTCCTTAATTTTTTCATCAGATTCTTAGAGCAGTGTCAGGTGGTCCCCACTGGCTTTGGCAACACTGTTTAGAAGAAGATTCAGGGATTGATTAGAGACCACAGGGGGAGAGATGGTACCAGACCTGGGCCTTGGAGATGCAAATTGTTGCCGTGTGTGTGTGTGTGTGTGTGTGTGTGTGTGTGTGTGTGTGTGTGTGTTGGGGGTGCACTCATACCCTTGTGCGGTGTGAGGGAGTGAGCGGAGTGAGAAGAGCACTGGCCCAATATCTCAACCCTGTTTCTGTCTCCCACTGTGTGACCTCAGACAAGTTTCTCAACCTTCCTGTGCTTCGGCTTCTTACCTGCAGAACGGGGACAGTCGTGGTGCGCATGCCATAGAGGCTTTGAAGGTTAAAACATCAGTCCTCACAGAGATCTGCGGACTGCACACAGCAGAGACAGAGACACAGTGGCCTCGGGCTGCTTTGTGCCTCCACTTAAGGCAGCGTCGCCGTTTCTATTCTCCATCCCGCGCGCTTCACGCTGCCGGTCATTTCTGCGTTAGGAAATGGGCAATGACCTTTGCACGCGACAAAGTGCCTGGCGCGAGGTGAGCATAGTAGAGAGTCAAGGAATGTTTGTTCGGGTGCAGTTCTGTCCGCCAAGTGCAGCTGCGCAGTGCGAGAGCCATCCAGGGTGCCTGGAGGAGCCCAGACTTCAAAGCTGGTGACAGCCGCACTTCTGTGAAGCCCTCCTCCTCTGTGCTGATGGCGACAACTTCTATTTGTATTTTCATTGTCTTTCTCCTAAGAGATACATTTTGTGGCCTGCCATTGAGTCTGCTTCCCAAAATGTAGCTTGGAGATTTTTTTTTTTTTTTTTGAGATAAACTATCCTGTGAATCAAGATAGATACTATATTTTAATCTGGGAACATTGCATTCGGAACATCTTTTTTTTTTTTTTTAAGGCAACATTACTGGTGCTATCATTCAGAGGATATGGACGTTTGGGGGAAATTTACATCCAATCGTTCATGTGAAGCTTTGCCAGCCCTGGGCAATATTATCTTTCTCTCTGGAAACAGCAGTGGCTATGGATGTAATACATGATCCCGGATCATAGTGCCCTCACCACGAAGGTCTGTGTCCACACATCCCCAGGCCCGTTGTGGCTGAGATCCTTACACGGGAGAGCCCCTGCCCTGACAGATGTCGTGTACCTATCGGAGCGAAACCAGGGAGGTCTGCTGGTTAGCGCAAAGGCGGTATCCAACCCACAGGGAGGAAACAGGGGCTGGCATTGAGCCACTGGGGAGCACTCTGCTTAATCCTGCCCCATTTTGGAAACAATGGGGAGGAAGGTGAGCTTGGTGGTTGAAGACACCTAAAATTGTCACCCTGGGGTGTTTCCCAGATTGAAACTAACTTGTCTTTTCTCAAAGCAACAAAGATGCAAAAAAAAAAAAAAAAAATCAAGACGCATTAGTTTTGGTCCAGATAGAGTTGGGTGCTTCTATTTGATAGATATTAACTTGTAGAATAAGATGGTCCCCTGTGGGTTGGTCCCACCTCAGAACTCCCTGAGAACCCAAGCATGGTTCCCTTGTCAATGAATCTTGCCGGCCAGTGCCCTCGAGCCCCATGTGCAGATGTGGGGCCCATTGATTTCAACCTATGTAGGAGAAAATGCACCTGTAAACATTAGTCTTCTTACACATCTGTGGGATGTACAATACAGTCGTCCCCCCACAAACTAAAACGTGATCCTCTGCTGCAGACTCGGGGAGCACCCCACAATGTGCCTGATCTGGTGCTTCTCGAGGAAAGGAACAAAACTGCATGACATCAGTGCCCACCCTTTCCAAAGACTTTCAATTCGCCATGGTAATGGGGAGTGGGGCCAAAACATGGGCAAGACAACACCAAAGATATATTTTTAAAAATTTTCTCCCATCTTTATTTATTTTGAGAGAGAGAGACAGAGCTTGAGCAGGGGAGGAACAGAGAGGGAGGGAGACAATCTGAAGCAGTCTCCAGGCTCTGAACTGTCAGCACAGAGCCCAATGCGGGGCTCAAACCCACGAAAGCAAGATCATGATCTGAGCCAAAGTCAGATGCTCAACTGAATGAGCCACCCAGTTTCCCCGATGGTCTTATTTATGGAAACTGTGTGACATTCCTTCCATCCCCAGCCCCTCCCAGTGGGCACCCCGTCTGTGATTTGCTCAAACCTACAGTGGTTTTTATGAGGATGTGTTATCCCACCAAATGGTGGAAACTGACCCAGGGTTCAAATTTGCTGGAACTCAGCCTGTGAAACGGATTACTTTGCACCTTGCTAGAATGTAAACGCAAATTCAAGTTCCCAAGGTGGGGGTGGGAAGGGATTTACTAAGAGCAAGAAAGACTTGAGCTGAAAATGCATTTTGAAAGCGTGGAATTGCGCTGATAGGTATGGGTGTAAGGAAGAGAGGATTCTATAAACATGTATTGGTCCAAAACTTGGGGCAGATGCTGGGCCGGTTAGTGGACAAATACATCTCAACTATGACCTCACAGGAGGACGTAGGTCTAGAGGATGCACACTGGGGCAGGAGAGGGCCTCTCTGGCTGGACAGGCAGGAAGGAGCCTGGGAAGGTGGCCACCCAGAGGAGGTGGGGAGTGGTGCCAGAGGGTGGGCACGCCCACCATTTGGAATGCCGCTTTGGTGCTGAGCAGGATGCGGGATTGTGAGGAGACCCCTTGCTCTTTCAGACCCCAGCTTTGGGGACCGTGGGTCTGCAGACAGTCCTTTAGGTGACAAGCTAACAACATCACTAAAGAGTGTTATCTGCTTCCCTTAACAACGTGGCCAGGGTCGGGGCACCTGCGTTGTTCCGCCAGTTATGCATCTGACTTTGGCTCAGGTCATGGTCTCAGCTTCGTGGGTTGGAGACCCCCATTGGGCTCTGTGCTGACAGCACACGGATCCCGCTTGAGTTTCTCTCTCTCCCTCTCTCTCTGCCCCCTCCCTGCTCACGTACGTGTGCTCATGCTTTCTCTCTCTCAAAAATAAATACAAAACTGAAGAAGAGAATGGCCAGGGTCCTGACACTGTTTCTGCAAAGAAGGGGCCAGCAGCGGTAGGGACTCACTTTGCTGGACATGGAACCGGGCTACAGATGTGTCACTGACACCACCTGTGTGGCACAAAGGCGCACCCTATGCCCTAGGTGTGTCCTGTTTTCCCTCTCTCTGAACGTTTGTCTGAGTTTCTCCTGAAAAGCCAATACTCCTCTCAAGGAAGCTGTGACCCCTATAAATAGGTCTAGGGAACTCCTAAACCCGGCCCATCTCTCTGTCTCTTGTTCCCAGACCATGGCTCTTAGGAGCTTTAATACAAGTTCAGGAAGTAAGAGGAGGGTGTGATGAGTGATAGTGGCAGGTCGGTGTGGTTTGCTGGGCGACAGATTATGAGTGTCCCCACAGTTCTGTGCGGCACGTCATTGTTGCTCTTCTTCAACATGTGGCTGAGAGTCACGGCCATGAGCAAGGCTGGCTGTCTCTGATGTGCTGTGAGGATGCTGGGGCGGGTTTTGCTAAGGACCGGAAATCCTGGGTGCCTCCAGATGTTCTATTTCTCTTGGAAAAAAAGGCTCTTCTGGGGCCAGTACAAAGAGAATCCTTTGTGCTTCTGTGAGGGGGTGCCAAAAAATATACAAGAACATCAACAACAAAAAGAAATCACCATCACGTTTATGCCTTAAATTTACAGAAAGCCTGTCACGATGAAATCAAAGATTGACACTCACTTTGTGGACTGAATCTCAAATGACTTAGTGGAGGGAAATCAGGCACTCACTTTGAACTGCCCGCAATCCAAACACAGACTCCGACAGCCCAGTGTGAAAAGGGGCCGTTGGGCACTGCTGACCACCTGTCCCACGTTCACCCCCCCCTTCTCTGTCTCCCCGCAGAGTCTCCACCCGCGTCCGGCCCTCTGCCTGGAGGTCCACGTGGCTCCAGGGGTGCCGGACTCACCTGGGGGGCAAAGCACATGCCTGCACATGTGCACTGGGGGACCTGGAGACACGAGGCCTCCTGGGTTCTGCCACAAGCATTCACACACAGCCTCGGCTTTGGGATTCTGCTGTGTGTCAGGGCAGCGACATGCTGCAGCCACTTACTGGTGGAGGCCAGCCCGGGGGACAGGTGAAGGGTGCTCCGAAGCCGGACGTGCAGGAAGATGGGCCCGGTGACTCCCTCTGTATGGCTGCCATTGGAGTGGGGGCCTCTTTATTCACAGACAAGAGAGTACCTGGAAGCTGAGAGCTGTTCTCATACTATGTATCTGGGACCCAGGTGATCCCAAGGTGGCCTGCTCAGTCGTTGTTGACTTCGGAGGCCCTTGGGGGGAAGTTTCTCGTGCTCCTGGAGCAGGATCCGCCCAGGCACGGCGTCATTCTCCCCGTCCTGCCAGGAGAAGGGCCTCCTGCCCCTGTCCACCCCAGCAAGGCAGCAGAGTGGCAGCACAGAGGCCACTGCATTCCCTGGAGGCCTCAGGGAGGCTGCGTGATGGAGGCTTTCCATGCGCCAGACGCCCTGCACCGCCCACCACCGCTTCTGGCACCCCTGCATGGCCCAGACCACCCTGGGCATGGACCCCTGGGCTCCACCTGTAGGAGGGAGGGTCCCAGGTCTTCAGTGGCAAAGCGTCGCCAGCTGCACAGCCCTCCTGCCACTCTCCCGACAGGGTGTCCTGTGCCCCCCACCAGCTGAGCGTGGGCAGAAGTGCTGGAGGTCGGGGAGCTTGACGCGGCAGCTCCGGCCACAGGCACGGCCGAGTTTGGAAGGTCGTGGGATGGGAATTGTGTCAGTGCTCAGCGGCTTCTTCAGTGTCAAGGGCTATTTATTTTTGTGTTTATTTAGTTAGGTTTGGGTGAGAGGCTGGGGGTGCCTGCACATGCGAGTATGAGCGGGGGAGGGGCAGCGAGAGAAGAAGAGAAAATCCCAAGGAGGCTCCACGCTGTCAGCACAGAACCCGATGTAGGGCTTGAACCCACAAACTGAGAGATCATGACCTGAGCCGAAATCAAGAGTCGGACGCTTACCCGACTGCGCCACGCAGGCTTCGCATGTTACAGGCAGTTTAAAATTCTACTGGTGTTTCTGCGGTGAGCAGAGTGCAGGGCACCCAGGAAGGACCTAGTGCTTTGGGAGGCACCTGGCCAGATGATGACAAGAATTGCAGGGACAACTTCTTTTCGGTAAGGCTTTTCTTCATGTGCCGTCAGAGTGCTACGTCCTTCCCCCACCTTCTAACTTATTCCTCCCACCGACCTATTAGCTCCATTTTATAAGTGAAGGCAGAGATCAGAGAGGTTCAGTAACTGTCCAAGATGACACAGCTTGAAGAGTGTGGGCTCAAGATTTGGACCCAGGGCACCTGAGGGGCTCAGTTGGTTGAGCAACTAACTTCACCTCAGGTCATGATCTCACTGTTCATGCGTTCAAGCCCTGCATTGCGCTCTGTGCTGACAGCTCGGAGCCTGGTGCCTGCTTCAGGTTCTGTGTCTCGCTCTCTCTCTGCCCCTCCCCCCGCTTGTTCTCTGTTTCTCACAAACAAATAAACGTTAAGATTTTTTTTTTTTTTTTAAATTTGGACCCAGCTGAGTCTGAATGCCAGACGTGCCTGGACTCTCGCCCTTTACTGACGGGCGCCTAGACCCACGTCTCCATGACAGTTTGCTCATGTAGGGAAAGTGACGGTGAGAGGCTGAAGGGTCTGACTTACCTGGTAGGTTAGAACCAACCGTTCATCCCAGAGGCCTCGCGAACCTCCAGCTCTCTCCTGCCTCGTCCTTACCCTGTCTGCTGACGAGACAGATGCCATTCAATCACTGGCAAGTCTCTGTCATTGCCCCCAGGGGAGGGGTGACCTTAGAACACAGGGCAGCCCCATCTGCCTGAGCTGGAAGAGGGCAGAGAGGAAAAACTTCAAGGAATCCAAACACGAACTCCGCGGCCACCAGTCGGCCGTCCTGTGCTGACGATGTGCTCGTCACAACACATTAATACGATGCTTTTGAATTCCAGTCACTTCAAATGATGAAGCCTTGTACCGTAAACGGACGTCACTGCTGCCCCATGAAGGAATGCAGAGGGATTCCTCGTAAAGTCACCTCGAGCTTGCCCCTGACCTCACCTGCTTTAATTATGCACGAGGTGCTCAGATTCCCTTACAACAAGCAGGCATTCATTACCTATAATTCCTATTTTATAACGTTTTTGTTTGATCTGTCCCAGAATTCATTCTGAAGAAATTCAACAGAATAAATGATCATTCTCCCCGACCACTTGACTGCTGCTTTAAATATGTGAAGAGGATGCACGTGTGTATTATTTATGAAAAATTGATTGCCACGGAGCCTCCACATCCCTTTCATGCTCTGCAAACGTGGACTTAACACACTGCCTCTGAAACCGGCAGCCAGCCCCGCGTATGTGACAACACGTTGAAGAAGCCAATGGGTTTATTGGTTTGGGCAGCATGCCCCCAGTGAGGAAATTAGGGGATTTGCAGATATGCAAAATCTGCTCTTGTCTGCATCTCGTCACGCTGCTCTGGGGCCCGAAGACTGCATCAGCCTACAGGGAAGCCCCCACCCCTGGGAGACATGAGGACTCCATGAGCCAGAAGCAGGCGCCCGAAGGCGCTTCTCTTAGAACCTTTGCCAGAAAGAAGCACCTGCCAGCGCGGGACCCAGGACACAGCGTCACTGCAGCTCAGGGGCTGACAGGTGCCCCAGGGGCTCTGCGATTGGGGCCCTCAGGCGCAGGCCTTCAGACAAGGACTTGGGTCCAAGAGTTCACTTACAAGGAGATTCCAGAAGAATGGTAGGGGTTGGGCAGGGGCCAGCGAAGGGTGTGTTTGTTACCAGACTCGGGGATCCTTGTGAAACACCTCCGAGCTCCCCCGGGGGTGAGGGGGCAGGGGTGCACAGCCCCTGATGCCCACTCATCCCTGGCGGGGGCGTGATCCAGGTCCCCTCCTTGCTTGGCATTTCTGGCCAGCCCTGCTGGTGGCAGGGTGGGGGGGCAGGGGAGTGGGGAGATGGGGTGGCTTGAACGGGGCAACACGCACTGCAGGGCAGTGGCAGGGTCGGTGGTGGTGCCCACGTTTAGGAGACCCTAGTCCCACGTTTCTCGTTGCATACTCAGGGCCCCAGGAGTCACACCAGAGTGACCCTGCGAAGTCGCATCTGTGACTGTGGTATCAGATGGTGTGGTGGCATCCCAGTGAGAACAGCCACCTGGGGACGTGGGGCTCTGGGGTCATGGTGAACGTTACCACCTGAGCCTACTATTGTGCCATCCAGAACCTTCTGCAGAGAGAGCTTCACTGGTGCTGGCAGTGTGAGAGGCCCCCAGACCTGAGTGGGATCGGGAGGTGAGGAGCGGAGGGGAAGGAAGGGAACAGAAATGGGACAACAAGTAGTGGGAGGTGCACTGCAGGGGGGGCGGGGGGGAGGCAGTGTGTTTGAGGCTCACTCGGACATAGCGTCCCCAGCTCAGCTCCAGCGCAAGGACTGTGCAGCCCAGCCTGTGTCCCTGAGACGGACGAGGGCCTGCTTCAACTTGTCTCCAGCCTAGCTGCTCCCAGTCCGGCCAGCGGCCGGGCAGCTCCCGCCTCGCCTGGGAGCCATGAGAAATCCCACTGTGGTCCAGCCCTGAGAAATCCCACTGTGGTCCACTGTGGTCCGATTCAAAATCTGCATTTTCATAAGATCCCCAGCTGCTTCCCGAGCCCATGGGCTGACAGGCATGGATTGGGCTCTGGCTCTCCAGCTGGGAGTCCCGGGCCCTCCCCTGGCTGTTTGGGGTCTGAATGCCGCAGAGCCCACGTGGCTTCCATGTTTTCAGGGGGCCAGACTCTGCACGGCCCCATTTCATTCTGCAAATGGCACTGCTCAGCCACAAGCACCCGGGTCCTCATCACCATACAGGGTAGGAACCCACAGTTGCGCCGGGGACGTATACACCACAGTCCCTGAGTCCTGCAGCATCCGGCCTGGAGCCCACACCCCTCGGGCCCCCGTCTCCCTGGCCGGCCTGTCCCTAGGCAGAGGAACACGTCCGATCTGGAAGATTGTTGGCAGATTTCCACACCCGAGAAAACATTTTGTTTTGTTTTGCATTCCAAATGAAGGAGACAGTGAAAGACAGACAAAGTGGTGAAGTTATAGGCAGACTGTTTTGTGCTGTATTTTCTTGCTGAATGTTTTTATGAGGCATCCGATGTCCTTTAAAGGTCAGATATTACTATTGTTCATTTCCTCCTCAGTTAGCTAATCAAGTACTGTGCACCGCTTAAGGTCACAAGTGTTAGTTACTGATGAAAGAGAAAGCCTGCTCTTGATTTTGTAAGGGGAAGACATGATTCGAAAGCATGCTTGTAGAACCAGTTTTGCAACCAGGGCCAGCATGCTATGCACAGATTTAATTTGGGGGAGATAACGTTATGTCAGATACAGGATCTTGACTGCAATCTCTTGCCAATGTGTGCAGGGGCCACACCTGCTGGTGCCGATCTGGCCAGGACAGTGGCCAGAGCAGACACCACCGTTTCTGCATCGTGACCAGGAAAGACACCGAGTGCTGCAACAGCACGGGCCAGCCTGCTTCCCTCTGGTGTGACGGGGATGACGAACCTGCCCGTCCCCTGCAGGGTGAGGGGCGGGGTGGCATACACAGCCTGTCTCAGTAAAACGGTCGGTGAGAAAAATGAGACCACGTGAACTCCTGGGACTTGAGGATCCACGTCATGGTAGAACTTCTCTCGGGAAAGCTGTGCACTTGCCCTAAGCAGGAAGGTCCAGTCCCCTCACAGCAGTGGAGAAAACCAGCCAGCAGAGAGGTCTAGTGGCCCGCATCCCATGGCACAACCAGGGGGTTCTGGCACCTGACCTGACAGAGCCCCCAGGGCAGGAGGCCCTCTGTGGTCCCACAGTGTTGAAACACTTACCTTCTCCCTTCCCATAGCTACTAGCTGTTGTGTTTTATTTCCCATCCCGGAGGGAGGTCTCATTTATGGGGTGAACACCGCAAGGCCTGGAGGCTCTGTCAGGGACAAGAAAGGCTGGATTAGGGGTGCCTGGGTGGCTCGGTCCGTTAAGTGGGCGACTCTTGGTTTTGGGTCAGGTCATGATCTCCGGGTTCTTGAGTTCAGGCCCTGCGTTGGGCTCAGTGCGGACAGTATGGAGCCTGCTTGGGATTCTCTCTCCCTCTTTCTCTGCCGCTCCCCTGCTCTCTATCTTAAAATCAATAAGAAAAGAAAAGAAGAGAAGAAAAGAAGAGACAAAAAGAAAAGAGAAGAGAAGAGAAGGGAAGGGAAGAGAAGGGAAAAGAAAGGAAAATAAAGGAAAGGAAAGGAAAGGAAAGGAAAGGAAAGGAAAGGAAAGGAAAGGAAAGGAAAGGAAAGGAAAGGAAAGGAAAGGAAAGGAAAGGAAAGGAAAGGAAAGGAAAGGAAAAGGGAAGGGAAGGGAAGAGAAGAGAAGAGAAGAGAAGAGAAGAGAAGAGAAGAGAAGAGAAGAGAAGAGAAGAGAAGAGAAGAGAAGAGAAGAAAAAAGAAAAGACAAGACTGGATTAAAACTCCTGGATAGGGTTTGCACAGCACAGGTGAGCGATGAGGACAAACCTCACGACATTCCACTTTCTTTCAGCATCTTGGGGTCAGTTTGGATGTAAGAGACAGGACCCAGTCCTGTCGCTCAGGGATCGGGGGAATCCGGCTCCAGAAAGCAGAGCAGCGGCCCCAGCAGTTACAGATGGAGCTGGGCTGAGGGGCTGTGGTTCCTGTGTGGTGCCTCCCTCCGATAAGGGTTTATATCTACCCCCTTCACTCCCCCTATCCTGTGCCTCTCCCTCTCTGCTAAAGGAGACTGGCTTTTGTCCAGACAGCAAAGAGGGAGGAAAAAAATATAATCACTTCTCTAAAGGAGAGGGGAAAGGGGTCCCCACGATTCTAATTGGTTGATTTGGGCCACGTGATCAGGGAACTGGGGGGGGAGGGGAGGGGTTCTGGTGATTCTGATTGGGCTGGTCTGGTTCAGAAGCAGGTGATTCTGATGGAAGGTCTCACCTGGACTACCTGTGTGGAGGAGGGGGAAACATTTCACCTCATTCAGAAGAAAGCGCCAAGCCTGGGGACCCTCCCTTGGAGTTGTTGACTATGGGGTGGGTGGCTCTGGTCACTGGGTAGGTCCCATGTCCAGGCAAGAGTGCCCTTTGAACTTGTCGCCCGTTGCCAAAGCAGCCAGGCCCGGGCCCTGCTCTGCTTCATTCCCCACCCATTGCCACTGCCTTTGAAGGGTCACATCACTCAAGGGGACACATGAGCCCTGCTGATGCTCAGTCCCTCGGTTTTTATTGTTGTTAATTCTGTCCTTTGCTGCGATCATGGAATTCTGCTTTGGAAATCATTTTAGGTAAGACCGGTCTCGTGAGTGTTAGAAGTGGCTCTGTATTTTGGCCAGGGGGTGTGTTTCCAGGCTTTGTGAGTTCACTTGTGTTTTATGGGCCCAGCAGGAGGGCCTGGCCCTTCACCTGCGTCACAAATGTATGTGCGCGTACAGTATTCCACACACACGCAGTATCACACCCTCTCCAAGTGCCAGAGACATCTGTTTACACTGGGCCTTGTTCTCCATATACCCCCACACCTGTCTGATTTGGGCCAACGAAGTCCGCTGTGCAAATGAGCTGACATGCCACTCTGCCCGCAGTGCACCGACACACGCTTCCCGCTTCCCCCCGGGTATGGGGGCCCCGGGAGATGCTGTACGTCATTACCTATCAATACCGCGTCCGATCAATTTCTCCGGGAATATGACAGGCTCGTTCTTCCCCTCCAGCTGCAGCCAGTGCTGGGGCCCATCCTGGGTTGGAGATGTTCTGCTCCCCTTGGAAATCTCGAGCTTTAATGACTGGTGAACATATCGACTGCCCCCACAAGCCCTAAGGCATCTCCTGCTAAAGGTCAGCCTGCAGCCAGTGTATAATGGCTGCTTCTCCGAGATAATTAGTTACTTTCCTTCAATTAAAATTGGAAAATGCACAGAGCGGGACATTTGTCTCAGTTAACATCCGCTGAGATGCATCTTCGGACCCATAATCGCTCCCCGAAGGTGGGAGGGCTGACTTAGCGGACCGCGGACAAGTCGGGTCTGATGTGGTGGTTTCTTGAAAATCAAGAAAGCACCATCATTCTCACCACGGTGAGCTAATCTTGGCACCGAGCTGGCGTGGGACCTTGGAAGGCCTCGGGGAGATGTGTGCAGGCTTCCCAGACCCCAATCAACACCCCCAACCCCCACCCACTGCCGTCCCATACTGCCTGCGGCGGCCGAGCCAGGGTCCGGGATGTCCGTATCTGATCACCAGCTGCCTCCTGCCTCCTGCCTCCTGCCTCCTGCCTCCTGAACATGCCAACAACACAGCTCATTATTCAAACAGATGTTTCTGTTTGCTTCAGATTGCTATTCTGAAGGGAATCGGGCTTTCTCGTTTACAAAATGAAAACCGTACTTCAGTTTGTGCAAGATGTGAGGTCCCCCAAATACCCAGATCGTTGGTAGAGAGGCTGACGGCTCAGGGCAAGAGGTTGGATGGGAAAATGGTCACTCTGCAGTCAGCGAGCATTCTGTATTCTCGTGATGGGCCTCCGGCCCTTTATCTCTGTCTCTTGAATATTCAGAATTCCGGGGAGCCTCACTCTGGAAGGGTCCCCCACCCCCTAGCCCCCGACAGGCAGGTTATACACCTGTGTCTACAACACAGCTCTGGGGGCCCAGCCTGAGGGGCGTAAGACCCCGTCCATGGGCTCCTCTCTGCCCTCTTGTTAGATACATCTTGGGTTTACCCCCACACCCTCAGTGGCTGTCCTCCGTTTATAAATAATTCGTGTTCATCATTTAAAAGTCATAAGAACACACAAAAATAACACGAAGAGAGTAAAAGTCTCCTGAGTCCCTGTTGGCCTGGTCTAACCCGTGGCAAATGGTGACTCGACGTTTTCATTCAAATCCTTCGAGTTACCGTTTCTTTCCATTTCTCTCCACCATTTCTTTGAGGGATGGGCTGGACAGCGTATTCACTTAGGAGTCTCTCCAAGTCAAGACCCTTTACAAAAATTGTTGCACACTCCTTGCTCTGTGGCTATATAATAACTTAGCAACCTTTACCCCAGTGACGAACATCCCCTTCGTTTCTAGTTCTTTTTGTTTTGGGGGGTGGGGGGTTTTACTGGCCAGGCAGCAGTGCTACAATGTACTTGATGTGCGTGCCTATCCTCATGCACCAGCTCAGTCTTTAACTCCTAGCGAACTCTGGCTTCTAGGCACGGATAAGGAATGCAAGTGGTTGTTTGCAGAAACTATCTCTGGGGAAAGCAAATGCTGTTTTCAGCTCCAGTGCCACCTTGTGCTGTACGAGAGTTTGTTCCCATTGCACAGAAGACACCTGAGGCCTGGGGTCATCTTCTCAGATGTGCGAGGCTCTCAGCTCCCATCCCATTTACTCTTGGCTCCCCAGCCCGTATCAGCCATACCTCTTGCGGTTTGCTGAGGTCCCCAGGAATGAGTGACTGACTCTCTATGTTGGAGAACAGTCCGTAGAAGTGTGTCTAGGTCCCTCCTGGATGCCCAGCCTCTGTTTACCTCTGCAAGTAGACCTCTCCCCATTCCTATTTAGCTTCACAACATCAAGCAGATAGCCTTCCAGGGCCAGGAGGAGGCAGGGTTCCTGTGTCCAGACATTGACATAGCCGGCAGGCAGAACGGGGTCATAATTTCATGGTGGGGCCTCCAATGGAAGTATTAGGAGTTCCGGTGGGGATTGGAGAAAGCCGGTTTCAACCGGTTAAATTATGCACACCGTCTGTCTCCATTCTTCTAAAGAATTTTAGGTAGAGGATTCTGATTTCAGAGCACAGGCAGGAGGGGCCAAGTCCTTTGGGGTTTGGGGGGAAAGTGACATTTAGATACGGCCAGGACAGGTCTTAAGCCCTGGCAAAATGGAATCCCTAGATAGAGCCTGCACACCAGAAGTCAGGAAGGTAGGAACGAGATTTTGGACTGGGATGGGGGTCCAGACTCTGGACACGCTGGTAGGCAGGGGCTCAGGTTCTGAGCAAGGGATGCAGGAAATTCCAGGGGCAGGTTATGTTGAAGAAAACCTGGACATTCCCAGGAGCTCTGGCTGCTCCCGTCTTTGCCTCCTTCGGGACACGCTTTCCTTGTGATCCCACACCTGCTGGAATCAGAGAGAGCCGCTCTAAGGGGTCAGGGCGAGTACTTCCCGGGCGTTGAGAAGCACATCCATTCACAGAAGGGCCATGGACACCTTCAAATTCGGGCAGGAAATGCGGCGCGTGACAAAGTTTTGGCAGGAGGAATGTTGTTTTCTACTTTAAGATGCCTGAAAGGCGTTTTAACACTAACCTCCCATGTAGCTTTCCTGTGGATGATATATAACTCCATGTACCGCTGTAATCTGGGTAGCAAAATGAATACTCCATCGCTGTACTGTGAATAGTAAATTAACCCAGATAAAAGTGTTCTCCAGCCAATCAAAACCATTAAGTAACTAGGAGACTAAGATTAGTGACACGTTTGGAAGGCAATTATAATGAATACTAATGAATACATTAACTTCAGGAGGGCGGACGGCTTCAGAAGCTTTCTGGTCTCTCCAAATAAAAAGAGGGTAGGTGGGAAGACAGCTGAAGTAATTTCGTAAAAAGGACATATTTATTGATCTATGTGGGGCCATTTAGAATGGGTAATGGGTTCTTAGGGCGACTTGGGCGTCTTAGCCATCAGCAGGATCATTAAAGGAAACAAAGAGAACCGAGAAGTTTTCCCTGCTCACCACCTTTTACAGCCAGGTCAGACCCAGAGGCTGTGCCTGAATCTCAGTGTGGCAACAGTTCTCAGTCTCTTGTGAAGAAATACCATTTTCGTGTTTTAAATGTAAGTGTAAGGCATGCTAATTGCAGACAGTATGGAACACTCACCAAAAAACGCGAAACGATACCAAAACCGATTCATAATCCCGTCACCCAGAGACAGCCATTATTAACATTTTGGGGTATCTAGGTTTTTAAGTTTTTCTAGGTATGTACATTATATGTTTGGATAGTCGTAACTTATTCTGTTCACTTAAGACTAATGGCTTTAATATTTTGGTAAAAACGATACATCTTATTATATAAAATTCAAGCCATACAGAAAAATGCAAAGAAAGGTTTTAAAAACTTTCACCTGGAGGCACCGGGGTGGCTCGGTGGGGTGATCATTCAACTCTTGGTTTCGCCTCGGGTCATGATCTCGCGGCTTCATGAGTTCGAGCCCTGCGATGGGCTCTGTGCTGCCAGCCCGGATCCTGCTTGGGATTCTGTCTCTCCATCTCTCTGCCTCGTCCCTGATCCCGGCTCCCCCTCTCAAAATAAATAAATAAACTTAAAAAAAACAAAACTTTCCCGTGAACTCTCACCCAGGGAAGTTAACCATCCTGCATCTTCCTTCAGCTTATGGGCTAATTATGTGCTCTCTCAGAGAGAGAGCAATTACCTTCTGCAAAAAAATGGATGATTGTAGGCTATTGTAATGCAAAAATGGTAATTTTTTTTTTTGTAATTTCAGGTAAGGCAATAAACAAACCATAAGGACAAAACACAAGGCTGAAGGACTGTGGCGCTACTGGAAACTGTTTCCAGGGGCCACACTGGTTCTTCTAAGAGATTCCACCCATTCTCTTCCCTGGCTTTCTCTTCTTTTTGTTGAGACAAGTCAGCTCATCACGTCTTCCAAGGCAGCAACAGGGCTCCCCGTAAGGCCCTCGGCCACACATCCTGCTTTTCCTGACTTCCAGCAGATTCTCTAAGTCTGGTGGCTCAAGCCCAGACACAACAATGGCCGGATACTGAGAAGTGTTCAGCGCGTGGCCAAGGTGACCCTCGGCTGTCTAGCCAGTCACTAAAGGGACATTCTTACATGTACCGCCAACCCGCCTCTTCAGGTGCTAGGGAAAGGTGAACAAACACAAACACCAAACAAAGCAAAGCTTCCAGGACCTAAGCAGTGATATGAGTGAATTAAGTGGCTTATGTGGGATAAGAGCAAAGAAATAAACCTGAGCATCCAGAGCAGACAGTGAAAACCCCGAGCCTAGTCTTGCCAGATGGGAATCGGGGGTCCACGTGGGCATATCATCAGATGTGTCAGGAGGAACCAAAAATCTAACTGTTTTTAAATTTTTTTGGTAATGTTTATTTTATTTATTTTAAGGGGGGAGGTGATTGGGTTGGGGAGGGAGAGAGAGGGAGAGAGAATCCCAAGCAGGCCCCGTATTGTCGGCACAGAGGCTGATTCCGGCTCGAACTCACAAACTGTGAGATGGTGACCTGAGCCAAAACCAAGAGTCGGGCACTGAACCGACTGAGCCGCTCAGGCGCCCCCACAGAGACCTAAATTTTTAACTGAAATCTCCTTACTTACATATATTGAAGGTAAGTTAGAAACTTGAAAACACCGCGCAAAGCAAACAAAACTCACTGATGGGTCAGCCGGATTTCTTTTGCTGTTCTGACACAATTTAGTACAATTCAGGACACCAGTTCAAGAATATCAAGTGAACAGCAGACAATTGTTAGTGAAAATATGACCCACACAATATCTGGCACATATTTATACAAAAAGATATTCATTGCTTTTTTTGTTTGTCTGTTTTTTATCTGAGATTCAAGTTTTACTTGGATGACTTGTCTTTGCTGGTGGGTTTTGGTGCATGAATTCCACCCCCCCCCTCATGGGGACCCCCGTCTTAGGAAGTCTGTGAGCTTTCTCTGTGTTCCCTGACTCTGTCCAGATTTCAAAGTATGTGGCAGCTAAGTGTCATGTTTTTGTTTTGGTCCATTTCCTTTTTCATTGATAATGTAGTTGTTTTTCTCTTACTATTATTATTATTTTTTTTATTTTCTTTTTGTTTCCAGTAGGTTTGGAGGAAATTGTGGGGTAAGAATGCATTTTTTTATGCCATTGATGGGCAGTCTCTCCAATCTGCTTTTGAATTTAACATTATATCATATATATCTCCCCATTACGAAATATTCCTATTTAAATTTCTTTTTAATGTTTATTTATTTTTGAGAGAGAGATGGAGAGAGAGCATGAGCAGGGGAGGGGCAGAGAGGGAGGGAGACACAGAAACCAAAGCAGGCTCCAGGCTCTGAGCTGTCAGCACAGAGCCCGACGCAGGGCTCGAACTCACAAACTGACATCATGACCTGAGCGGAAGTCAGACGCTCAACTGACTGAGCCACCCAGGTGCCCCAACGTTTCCTCATTATGAAATATTTTTAAAACACATTCACTCGTATGAATTTCCCAAACCTGTCTTAGGTGAAGTTCAGTTACATTTAATGCTCAGAAAACCTGTGTACAGATATTGGAGCCAGAAGCAGAACTGTGTGGGAGAAAGAGTCGATTGTCCTGCTTGTTCCTAATGGGCCTGGGAGAACAGGAGAACGGTCCAGGGTGGGTCGGCTCCAACTGTCCTTAGCAGTCACAACAAATGATGGTTCCTCCCACAGCCCTGGTCCCAGATTTCCAGTGGCCTTCTTTAGCTTTACCTTAAACAAGTCGGGTGAGACATTTCTTTTTCTCCCCTAAATCATCTGGGGACCTCTTCTTATTAACTGTTGGTTTCTAATGAGCAAGGCAAGCGTACCAACTGGGTTTGATGTGATTAAGAAAAGTGCTTTTCCAAGCTATGATTTTTTTGTGGCGGGGATGATTCTCGGGTAATTAGGCCACACTGTGGAGACACAACTTGATACATTGGCTTATTTGGGTTTTGACAATATGATTAAAAGTCCTAGGCTTTCCCCAAACAAGCTGCTGAGGAATGTTGGCATTCCATTTGGTATCTGCTGGGATCTGAAGTTGTGTGCGGGGCACAAGGGTAAATGCACAGCTAGGGGAGGAAGGCGCTGCCGTGTCCTGTCCACGTAATCCACCTGCGGGGAGCTGGCGCTGGCTCCCGGAGATGCTAAGGGCACCGTTGGGACCGCATACTGCTTCCCAGGATAACCACATTCCATGAAGAAGGTGGATGGCATCTACCCTGATGGCACAAAACACCGCGAGAATTCCATTCTACTTCCTGTTTTTTTCTCCAGATCCACTCCACTGTGGCACAGTGAGCGAGTCACGATCGTTCTCGGTTTTAGAGCTGGTGTTTTTAATTTTGTTGGCGGCTTCAAATGCCACTTTTATGAAGTTGAGAATCCTGTTATGTAAAAACTATGAGGCACTTTGGGTGACATGTTGGGCCTCCGCAAACTAGCTTTCTTCTTCTTCAGATACAGGACTGGATTGGCCTGTGGGTCTGTGTCTCGCGTGGGAGGCGTCCACCAGCCAGCGCTCTTGCACTCTTCCACCCAGTGCTTGCTGGCCGGCTCAGAGGGTCCATCCATCTTTGTTTTGGCAATCAGTGCCTGAGTCTGGCCATTTTTGGCTAGGGTAGTAAGAAAGAAAGAAAAAGAAATGGAGAGGAGAAGAAGAAAGGCAGAAGGACAGGGGAAGCGGGGGAGGGGGGAGGGAGCGGAAGAGGGAGAGCATTAGGAAAGATCGATGCTCCAGGATCACTCCACATGCAGAAGGACCACGGGTGTTAGTGTGAGCTTGAGGGCAGGTACCCAGAACGTCATCCAGACTTTAAAGTGTCATCCCCAAAAAGAGAAATCAAATATTCAGAGGCTCCAAAATGCTAATCTACCCAATCACGAGTTACACCTAGCACACCTCTCCACCTGGAGGCATGGACACAAAAAGGGCTCCATTTCCAGAGCATCTCCTGGAGAGAAAGCTGTGATAAGAAGAAAAGGGAAAACACCCGAGTCTCCTGTGGCCTGCATACCCGCAGCCCAGGAGCCAAGGAGAGGCTGACCCTGGCGTCTCTCTTGCCGGCCGGACAGAACTTGATTCTCAGATATGATTGAGTTAGTGGGGCTGTTGGCAAAAGCTTGTTTTGACTGGTAAGCGGTGCAAGTTCGGGATAGAAGTCGGTGACCGAGGAGGACGGTGGAATGTTGAAGTGTCCTCCTCACTATCACACGTCTGAACCACGGCTACTTCTAATTCTCCTGCCAGCGCGCTTCCTACTATTTTTGCCAACCTCTTATTTCCAAACCCTGGTTTTGCTTCATTTAACCCACTTTTCCTGGACCTTTTAGACAAGGCACCCCTTTGGTGAAAAAACAGACAACCAAAACACCTAACACACCACTGGAGACTGTGTGGCAGCAAACACAGTTTGGGGAGGCCTTGTCCTACAGAAGAGACGCTCCATCGTGTGCAGAGACCATCAACGAGAAAGTTAGAGCAAAGGAAAACTTTGTTCAGCTTTATAACAATTGAAAAGAGAGGGTGCGTTTGAGCTGAGATTTTGAGACAGAAAAAAAGCCTCAGGTATCGACCGCCAGACGGCATCAGTCCATCCTTCCCTTAGGACGCAGGGCAGGAAATATGTCAGCCGTGGAGCCCCCTCTGTTGGCTTTAGACTCCCCCTTGCTTTTCGATGCTCCCTTTTCCCTGTAACAAGCCCCTCAGTTGTACACGGTGCCCGTCTGACTCCGCTCCTGCCAATTTGGGAACCAGGCCCACCCAGTCTGGGCATCATCCCACTTATTCTGAGGAGCGGTCAGAAGAGCACTGCTTCTCAGCAGTCGGGCGTTTTGACAGTAGGGCCTCAGTAGGCCTGTGTGCGTGTCGCAGGGAGCCCTGCCCACCGGGAGTTCATAGCCTTTGGTACCTGGGAGGAGACCTCTACTCTTTCTGACTCCAGTCTTTTCTCAAAGAAGCTTCCCCGACCGGATGCATAAAAGGCGGAGTTCGGACGCATCTGCCAAGCTCCCCACCATGCTGTCTTCTGGTCTTGCTTCCCACCGACAAGACCCGTCCTTTGTTAAGCTGCGACCCTGGTGTCCTTAGGAAAGAGAGCCTTCCCTGGGACCCAGCCAAGACCCCGAACTGCTCAGCGAGAGCAAAGGCAGGCACTGATATTTCCTCATTGATCCAAGCGCTCTGGAGTGGAGGCCCAGAGGCCCGCCACGCTGCCATTCGCCCAGTTTTCCCATTGGCTAGAAGGAGCAGGTGTCTCTGGGATGTATGAGGCCTGGTTTTGGTGTTCCCAAAGCACAAAGGTAGAATCCAGCATTTCCCCCACCGGGTTAAGCTCTCCGAAGCAGGGATCACAGAGAGAGAGAGAGAGAGAGAGAGAGAGAGAGAGAGAGAGAGAGAGAGAGAGAGAGAGAGAGAGAGAGAGTTGGGTTCTCCCAGCTCCGCGAGGAGGCCACGTTTCGCATGCACATGTGACCCATAAGAGGCCACCCATGGAAACAGTGTCATCCCATCCCTGATGCGGATTAGCCTAGTCAGTCGGGGGGGGGGGGGCTGTCAAGCTTTCCCACCAGGCAGCGTAAGAGTCTACTTCCTCAGCAGCCCCAGTGCAGAATCAAGTCATAGTAGGAAGGTTCCATGGGCACCTAGAGGCACAAGGCTCTGTGTTCAGCGCTGTGGGGGTGTAAGTCACCTCTCTCATCCTCACGGATTCCGAGATTGACTGAAGGGCTGACATCTGTAAGCACGCAGCAGTACCAAGTAATAAAAGATAGGGTACACTTAGGTGCTCGCGGGTTCGGGTGGAACCCCAGAGACCACGTATTACATTTGCCCGTCCAGCTTGTGCTTTGGGGGCTGACCTTCTGGTACTTGTGGTTCCCAAGGGAACGTGATGCAGAAGACCTGGCTCCCTGGGGCCCAGGGATCCTGTCTGATCAGCAGTACTGCAAGTGGGATCGTGTGCCCAGGCAGGGCCAGTCAAACTTGTACCAGAGTTTCCTTATCATCTATGGAAACTGCTTGAACCAAGAGCTCTTTCTGCCCAACTGCTGAAGTGTGCACAGGGCTGGCTCTAGGGCGAGGGAGGGGGGTAGCCTGGACACAAAGTGTAAGGGGGGACATAGCTCTCAGGCATCACCCTGAGAGTGAGCGTCTCCTTGATTCTGTGCAAATTTGCCCTGCCGTGGTCCTGGTGCCTCAGGGCCATCGTCCCTCACAGCCATCTTTCCTTTCCGCGGAGAGACAGCCTATCTGGAGAAGGAGAGGGAAACGGCGCAAAGACACAGAGAGAGCTAGAACCCCAGTGATATCATGAGAGCTCCTGGATCCAGCCATGCCTGCAGCTTGTATTTCTGGTCATAGAGCTAATGCATTGAATTGGCTTTCTGTCCCTAAAACTGACTTGGCACCTTCAAGTGGAGGGCAGCATGTGACAGGGTACAAAGCGAAACCTTGGCTGAAACGAGCTAACGGGGGGGGGGGGGATGTGAATCACTGTCCCCCGCTGAGGAGTGTGTGAACTTAGTCTGTGCGTGAGGATGTCACAATCTGTCAGGGGAGTTTGTAGATGCTGGGTGATGTTTGCTAAGAGCCCACAGCAGAGGAGGCTCAGTGTACCCACCAGAAGAGCAGAACGGGACAGAAAAGAACTTTATTGATTGCGTATTTTTCACGACTGAGAGCCCTGGAGCCAGCTGTGCCTGAAGACAGGCCATCCCTCAACTTCCGAGCTATGACAACCAATAGAATGCTCTTTTCTGTGAGCCAGGCCAGGCGACATGGGTAATGCCAACAGAAACTAAGACAGGCTTGGTCCCCCCTCGCCACCACACGCACTGAACTATAAGCAACTTGGGGGCCAGTGTGGTGTTCCGGGCCAGGGTAGGGACCGAGACACTGTAGGCACACAGTCAGCCATGACACCCAGACGGATGGAAGAATGGGTGGGGGGAGTGGTCCAGGGCCCCCTCTGTGGGACATGTAGCCTCTGCCTCCTTGGAGCACCTAAGCAGGGAGCCAAAGTGGAAGGAGGCTGAAGGACCATCTGGGGCCCCCGGGCCTGGGTGCTGGGAATCCCAGAGCTGAACAAAACACACACACTTCTAATTTTCTGGGCCTCCTCCAATCGCTGTGCCCTGAAAGGATCTGGAGCCGGGGCTGAGAGGGTGTGGCAGACCTACCTACCCGAAGGTGACCTGTGATGAGTCCCACCCTTGTACAAATCCCCTCCCCTCCAGAGCAGGCCGACCAGGGACTTGCTTCTGAAAAGCAGAATAGGGCAAAGGGGATGGGAGGTCACTGTCATGAGCACATCATATCACCTGAGAACGATGAAGGGATGTTGGTTGCAGTTAAGGTCCCTATTTCGCTGGCTATAATTAAATAGAGTTCGACCTGGGTGGGCCTGATCTAACCCAGTGATGGCAAGTCCTTTATAAGAGCATCTCATCCTTCTCTGACATCAGAGACTCCCAGTAGAACAATAGGCTTGTGCTGGCTCTCAAGAAGCAAACAGCCAGGTTGTGAATGGCCCACAGGGAGGGCCATCTGCCAGGAGCCGGGGCCACAAGCAACTGAACACATTTTGGAGCTGGGCTCCCTAGGAGCTGGGCGGCCCAGCTGCTCCTTGGCTGCAGCCGTGGGAAACCCCGACCACAGGAAGGGCCTGCCTGGACCCCGACGCTCAGGCGTGTGGCAACTACGAGTGGTGTTCCAAAGTGTGATGTTTACAGCAATGTGTGCAGGAGCAACGATAGGAGACTCAGGGGGTTTGGGGAGATTCGATGGGGGCTGGGAATCCTCCACCGAAAATGAAAAGTCTTCTACTATGAGATTCAAACCCCGGCTGTGGGGCCGGACAGTGTCAGCAAAGGGTTGGCCCCATGCTGACCACCGAGGAGGGACCCCGGAGTGTGGAAGGACTGTCTGCACAGGTGCGTCTCACCCCTGCCCTCAGCCGGAAGACCTTCCGCACTCATGCCGCCGGGCCCATGCCTTGGGCTCGGATTTACAAAACAGTCCTCGTTCCTGCCCTTTGTGCCCAACCTTCACTGTGCCTCCATTTCCCCACTGGGCTCCCAGGGAGACCTCATCTCGGCCCTGGCACAAGTCCGCTGCTGGCCTGAGAGTGTGTCATTCAACAGCAGAGCGGGTGAAACGTTCCAATTCCCTCACTCAATGATATTCAATTACACATTCCCACAAAAAACTCTCCCATTGCTGCATTATTTAAGCAGAAAGAGAGAAATACAGAAGGCCTCTATGTTCCATTCCTGATTCTCGTATCATTATAAATATACTGGCTTTTTCCACCCCCTTAATCGTGGATTAACTTTTATGGAGATGGTTGGTTTCCTTTCTATGGAGACACTGTGTTGAATGGAGCCCTAAACCAGGAGTAAAGATCCTGACTAATCTCACTCCCATCGTGCTCACCAGAACATGTGCCCGGGCATTTCTATAGCAACTGCTGCCGAGGGCCCGGAGGCCACAGCATATCTTGCCCTGGAAGCTGTTTTTCTTCTTGACCCAGCTTGTTACGTGCTCCAAACAAGGCTTCCGAATCCAGGCGGTACCCTCCGTGGGAAATGCATTCGTCATGTTCCGCAGGGATAGGCAGACGCCCACACACCGAGTTTTAGCAGGCCGAACCCCGCTTGCCCGTCTGTACACTTCGGTTTTGCTTTCCCGAGTGAGTTTCCAGAGGGGGCTGAGGGAACATACACTGGCTCAGCTTCAGACACTTCCCAGCTAATTGTCATAAACCACCAAGAGGAGACCTCACGACTCAAGTAAACAAATCAATCCGTGTTTGTGCAGAACCCAGGCTTGTTTAGGTACAGCAAATAATGCCATATCACTTTAATTTTTTTTAATGTTTTTGTTTATTTTTAAGACAGAGAGAGACAGAGCGTGAGTGGGGATGGGTCAGAGAGAGAGGGAGACCCAGATTCGGAAGCAGGCACCAGGCGCCGAGCTGTCGGTACAGAGCCCGGCGCGGGGCTCGAACTCACCAACCGTGAGATCATGACCCGAGCTGAAGTCGGACGCTCAACCGACTGAGCCACCCGCGTGCCCCCATATCCCGTTAACAGAAAGGAAATACGGAACAGGGTTAGAGCGCAGCCTCCGGGTGGGGGACGCCCCGGGATTCTCGATCCTGTACTGCTATTCCCCAGCTCTGTGACCTTGGGCTAGTGACGCAGCCTCTCTGTGCCTCACTGTTTCCGTCTTCAGAATGTGATCTTGCTAGTGCATGGCGCATAGGGCGCTGACCAGGCTTAAGTGAGTAACCGTGTGGAAAGCCCTGAAAATGGTGCTTAGCCCGTAGTAACTTGCATGCCTTTGCGGCTCTTCTTTGGCTATTGTTACCATCGCCTTCATTTTTCCAGGGTGGATTTCACTGAAATGAACACCACAGGCGATTTACTGATTTCCTCACCGCCTCGCCCATGCATTCATTCATGCCCCCAGGATTACCCCGTGTCCCCCACATGGCGCCTGGGGCGGCTGTCATCTGGGTGACAAATATTCGGTGGCACTTTTCTCGTCTGCAGGGAACAGCTTAGATTCACTCCTCCAGGTTGAGCTGAGTCCTTTCTGCCCACACCGAGCCTTCTCCCGCGAGTTCCTGCAAGAGACAGGACACTCCAAATTGTCTTTCTTGGGCTCCAGATGTGTCCACAGAGAGAAAGTCTCACAGACGAGGTCAGTGGGAGAAAATGAGCCAGATACACTCATGCGGGCATTCTGCTGAACCACGGATGCCTTCCCCTCCTCTGGCTTTCCCAGTACTTCGGGATCTTGGTCATTCTTTGGGTTTGAGCAATACAGGAGCGGCAGATTCAGGACTGTGTTGTTCTCTTCTGCAATCTTAGTTAAGCCCTCTGTGAGCATAGGTGAGTTTTCAGTGGCCAACACCTAGCACATAGGAGCGCCTGAATTTCCATCTCATCCATGTGCCAAATCTATTTCAGAGGGGCAGGGATGAGGGCTCCATGGAGCAGTCAGGGTCACGCAGGTTACCACAAATGCATGCCTAAGAAAACACAGCAGCCAGAGAAAGATGTGCCCGGCCATCTACTCGGGCAGTGCCATTAATTTCCATCACACTACACTGCCTTCAGCCAAACGTTACTCTTCTTTTTACTTATCGCAACAAGTCCTTGGTTTGAGAGAATAAGATCACCTATGGTACACCCGCCCCATCCAGATAATCAAATCACAGGTGTCCTTGCTTCTTCAAATGTAATCAAGGGCAACGTCCGTCTACCCAAGATGAGACAACCTTGCTCAGCACCACCCCGTAAGCAAAGGTTTCCTGTCCCGATCACGGAGGGCTTGAGGTTCGCAGGTAATTACCTGCATCCCTGCTGACCAAATGCTTGTAAATGTCAGAGAATCACATTCAAAGGAGATAAAGTAAATGGGAGGAAAGCAAAAGTTTTGAAGAAGTCAATTTTGTCGACATTTTGATGGCATCTCTTGGTTGAGGTTAGAATTTTTAATTAAAAACGGAAACAACCAAAATCTCTATCATAGCAATCATGCTTCACTCCATCTACATCTGGGGGAGTTGGTGCTGGGGAGCAGTTCTCAATGGGCAGTGAATTTCCCCCTCACCCCGGGGGACATCTGACAATGTTTGGAGACACTTTTGGGTGTTGCCATTGGCACATAGCAGGTGGAGGCCAGGGACACTGCTAAACGTCACACAGCACACCAGATGACCTCCCCCCACCCAAGAGAGACCGTCTGGCCCCCACCATCAGCAGTGCCGAGGTTGAGGACCCTATAAGAAGGGACCATGTGGGTCCAGCAGGTGTATTTTTATACAGTGTAAGAAAGCCACTTGCTAGGCTAACTCAAAACGTAGGTAGGACCTGACAAGGAACATTTAACATTTAAGTACCTGTGTTTTCACCCATCGGACCGAAAATCACTGAACATTTTCCTTTAAGCAATGAAGCTGCCCCAAATCATCATTCTGTCGTGCATGCCGGCGGCATTATTGCAAATAGAAAAGATAAAACATTTGTTGAGCGGTATCACCCTCGCCACGGGAGGAAGTGAGCGAATGCACGTGGCACCATGGATGCAGCACATGTGTGCCTCGTCAGGCAGATTCCCAGGGTCTGAGCCTCTTAGGTGGGAACAACGGACACTTTGTTCGTCTGTCTGGTAAATTAATATTCCACAAAATGAACGTGGGAAATTAGGCCATCTCGCGGGTATTTTTTTTTATTTTTTTTAACATTTATTTGTTTTTGAGACAGAGAGAGACAGAGCATGAACAGGGGAGGGGCAGAAAGAGAGGGAGACACAGAATCAGAAACAGGCTCCAGGCTCTGAGCCATCAGCCCAGAGCCCGACACGGGGCTCGATCTCACAGACCGCGAGATCGGGACCTGAGCCGAAGTCGGATGCTCAACCGACTGAGCCACCCAGGCGCCCCATCACGGGTATTTTAGAATCCTGCGGTGCCATGGTTCCGCGCTCTTTCCAGTTCGTTCTGGTGCCAACTCAGGGTTTCCCTGCCCCGGAGGGAATGCGTCTGTCACAGTGACAGCACCGCTAGCTGTGTCCTCTCACTCTGCAAGCCTCAGGGTGCTTCTGCTACCCACGGACTGTCCCCGCCCCCCCGCCCCCCCACAATTGCTCACAGCCTCCTGTTCCCCCACTCTCCCTCAGAGTCCATCCAGGCTGACAAATGATGTCAGGTGTCGGGATGGCTGCTCCCAAGCTACAGGGATTTGAGTCCCTGATGCTCAGGGACCTCTCCTCCTCCCCCTCCCCCTCCCCCTCCCCCTCCTCCCCCTCCTCCTCTCCTTCTCCTCCTCCTCCTCCTCCTCCTCCTCCTCCTCCTCCTCCTCCTCCTCTTCCTTCTTTTTAAGAATCCACATGTAAGTGATAGCATGCATTATCCATCTTTCGTTTTCTGGCTTATTTCACTGATCATAATGCCTCCAGGTTCATCCATGTGGTCACACACGGCAGGATTTCCTTCCCTGTTATGGCTCCGCGAGATTCCATTGTGCATAATGGAATATTATATATGTCATAAACAAAGAAATGTTATATATCTGGAGATGCCCATTTATTCAACAGACACAGGTGGTTCCCTATGCATCCCAACCCCATCCCCATAAAGACAATGCTATGTGAGGGAGGTGATGGATGTGTTTGTTCACACAATAGGTTGTGGTGAATGTTTCTCAGGATGGAACACAGTCATGGATGTTAATGTTAAGAAAGGGCTATCCCCTCCCTGGAAGAAACAACCGCAATGGGAAAGAAAGTCGTGTCCCCCCGCCCTTGCCCTCTGTCGCCTACCTCTCTTCTCTCTTCTTCGATGTAAGCCTGGGTGCATGAAGCTCTTCCTGGAGTAGGCACAGGGTGCCTGCTGCTAACTGACTAATCTGAATCAGCTACCCCACGAGAGGAAAACAGTGGGTCAGCACCGCCAGCGGGGGCACAGGGACCAGTGGCTGCAGGGCAAGCCCCTGTGCACAGACCCTGCTCCTGAACCTGTCCCTTCCAAGGCTGGATGACACCCTGATCCAAAAGAAGCAGTGGGCCAGAAATGGCCAACTGTCAGTGCAAACAGCACGACGATCAGAGCTGGATGCAGGGCTTGAACCCATGAACCGTGAGCCGAAGTCAGAGGCTTAACTGACTAAGCCACCCAGGTGCCCCAGGCATTGGCTCATTTTTAAGCACATGACATCAGAGTCCTAAATGCTGCTAAAGACAACTGCACAGTGAAAGTTCCAAAACAGAAGAAACTTCTAGAGCCAAGCCTGGTGAGGAGGGCCCTGTTACAGATGAGAAGCCGGAGCGAGCCACTCTTCCTGGTATCTGTGGGCACAGTTCATCTGCACGTTCAGCCAGCAGATGCTCACTGGCACGCCCCACCGGGCTAGGTCGTCGGCTCTGTGCAGTGGGAGGTAAAAACATGAATGTGACTTAGTGCCACTAAGATGCCGCCCATCTAACTCGGCAGACACATCCTCAGGGTTCATGAAACCCTTGCATTAAACTACTCCTTTCTGTGGAGAACGATTTAAATGCTTACTCTATGGGTGGGTGGTGTCCCTGTCCACTGGCTTTCACCTGAAGAGCTCACCTTTCTAGAAGAGCCCACTGTGAAGAGTAATGTGGGTGGGTCTCATTATTCCTATTCTATCCCCCCCCAACTACCCCTCCACCAACAGAATTGTGTTCTGGACACTGATGCTTGGAGAAACATGACTTTGACACAGCCTGCCCACCAATGTGCAATTAATCCCCATGTTTCCATGAGACTGGACAGTGGGCTTGGGGTGGAGCTGTGGCAGGGGGCTATCTTGAGCTACTTTATTGTTTTTTTTTTGTTTTGTTTTTTTAATATATCGTCAAGTTAGCTAACATACAGCATATACAGTGTGCTTTTGGTTTGGGTGGTAGATTCCCAGGATTCATCACTTACATACAACACCCAGTGCTTATCCCAACAAGCGCCATCCTCAATGCCCATCACCCATTTCCCCTCTCCTCCACCCTCCCTTCATACTTCAATACCACCTCACACTAGTCAGAGTGGCTAAAATGAACAAATCAGGAGACTCTAGATGCTGGCGAGGACGTGAAGAAATGGCCACCCTCCTGCACTGCTGGTGGGAATGCAAACTGGATCACCCACTCACCGTTCAATGGCACACACAGCTGGTGTCTCTTGAAAATATTCTTCAAAAAGCAGTAGAGATTATTAGTTTGGGGGTATATTAATTTTATGATATCTCAAAACTTGACTACATACCCTTTTGCTGCCCATGTGACAGAAAGCACATCTGGAACACATCTGCAGCAACGGCAGCTGTCTAAGAAAACACAAATGTGTGATTGTGTGGGTTGCTAATTAAACCGATGCCTTTTTGGAGACCACTATTCTTACTTGAAAAACAAAACAGCAAAAAAAAAATGACTGAGAGACAAACTGTGGTGTTTCAGACCTAGGTCTATGAACTGATATCAGCATTAGAATTTGGAACATGTCGGGGCACCTGGGTAGCTCAGCTGGTTAAGCGACCAACTTCGGCTCAGGTCATGATCTCGAGGTTAATGAGTTCAAGCCCTGCATCAGGCTCTGTGCTGACAGCTTAGAGCCTGGAGCCTGCTTCAGATTCTGTCTCTCCCTCTCTCTGCCCCTCCCCTACTCACATTCTGTTTCTTTCTCTGTCTCAAAAATAAATACAAGTTTAAAAAATGAAAAAGAGAAGGATTTGGAAAACTTCCATTTTTCTCCATGAACTTTACAGCTTCCCAATAGTGAATGATGTTTTTCTGAATAAGTCAGTGTTGATATTGATGAATATGAGATTTTGATATTGTATAATGGTCTATGTCCACATTTGGGACATCTGCCCCAAGACTCACCAGCACTAATGCACACAGAGTCCGACAGACGTCAGCATGTTTAAATACGCCACGGTACACTTGTGGGTCCATTACAATACCCAAGGTCATCAGTTTGGACACAGTTTGGGAATTGAAAAACCATCCAAATACATAAATGCATACTAGAAGATACGAGCAGCATTAGCAAACACCTTGACTTCGTGGATCTTACAGAACACCACCCTCAACAACCGCAGAAGGCATTTTCCTTACAAGGGCATGCAGTGAGCTCCACGAGACAGACCCCACACTGGGCCAAAGATTAAGTATCAGTTAACTGAAAAGTACTGAGATATACTGAGTATGTTATTTGACTCCAACCGAATTAAATTAAAAATCAATAACAAGATTCCTAGAAAACACAATTCCGTATTTGGAAATTAAACAACACACCTCTAATTAATCCATGGGTCAAGGGAAAAATGAGGAAGTATTTCAAAATCAAATGGAAACAAACGTACAACCTATCAGATAAGGTGGTACTTGAGGGAAATGGATAGCCTTAAATGTTTATATTAGAAAAGAAGAAAGGTCTAAAATTGACGACCTAAATTTTCCACCTGTGGATACCCAGAAAACAGAGTGCTGGGGAAATACAGGAATTATACGGATAACAATAAAAATCCAGGACGCAGGAACCAGATGAGCAATAGAGACATTTCATAGTGCCCAAACTTGGTTCTTGGAAAAGGTGAACAAAACTGGTCTCACCTAAACTGGTCCGCAGAGAAAGGGAGAGACACACGCTCCTGATACCAGAGATAAAGGGAGTACCATCCTCACTTGTATACTACAAGTGTACACGGGAAATACGGAATACTGGAAGTCACATCGCATGAATGAAATCTGAAAGCTTAGACGCATTGGACAAAGTCCCTGAAAATGCAAATTTAGCACAATTGAGGCAAGATGCAGCAGAAACTCTGGATAGATCTCTGTCTTTTAAAAGGAACTGAATTTGTTAGCAAAACCATGTGTAAAAAGAAAACCTCAAGACCACATGGTTTCACAGGTGAATTCCATCAAATATTTAAAGAAGAGGGGTGCCCGGGTGGGTCAGTCAGTTAAGTGTTTGACTTCAGCTCAGGTCATGATCTCACGGTTCGTGAGTTTGAGCCCCGTGTCAGGCTCTGTGCTGACAGTTTGGAGCCTGGAGCCTGCTTTGGATTCTGTCTCCCTCTCTCTCTCTGCCCCTCCCCTGCTCGCACTCTGTGTGTGTGTGTGTGTGTGTGTCTCTCTCTCTCTCAAAAATAAATACACATTAAAAAAGGTTAAGGGAGAAATAGCACAATTTGTACATAATTTTTATAGAAAATTATAATGTGAGGATAATAATTTCCAAATCATTTTATGAGGATAGCACAGCCCTGACATCAAAAGTTGACGAAGAGGATATAAAAAAGGGAAATTACAGACCAATATCCCTCGTGAACGTAACACTCCTTGGCCAACATGAACACCCTGAATGCAGAAATACACAAACTGGGAGGCATGTCACAACTAAATGTGGTTTATCCCTCGATCACAAATACATCTTCACACTCCAACATAATTTCAACATAATTTACCCTATCAGTACGATAAAGAAGAAAACATTTGACAAAATTCAATGCTTATTTATGATTCAGAACTGTCAGTAACCTGTCAGAACAGAAAGGAGCCTCCTTGATCTACTGAAGAGCATCTCAGAAACCCTACTGGTAACATCATACCTGTGAGCTATGAAACGCTAGCACACCTGAGATCAGGAGCAAGGCAGACATACCCACTTCCGCCAACTCTGCATGAGATGGCAGTGTTGGGCCAGTGAGTGGGACAAAGACTTCTTCAGAGACAATCCTAAGGAATCTACAAAAAAAAAAACAACACACAAAACACACACACACACAAACACACACACACACACACACACACACTCACACACACACAAACCAAACCGTTAGACCTAATAAGACAATTTAGCAAAATCACAGGATACAAGCTCACTACACACACACAAAAAAAAAGGAAAAAAATCAATTGTACTTAGCAAACAAGTAGAATATTAAGTTTAAAACTTTGAGTAACAAACTCACAATATTCCATTTACAATAGAAACATGGTTAGAAATAAATTTGATGAAATCCACAGCACATGTACACTGGTAGCTTTCAAATATAGCTGACAGAAATTAAAGAAGTCCTAAATAAAGGAAACATATAGCATGAACATGTACTTGGAAGACTTGATCATGTTAATATATCAATTCTTTCTAAACAGATCTATAAATTCAACAAGATTTCAAGCATATCTTAGAAGAATTTTCTGAGAAACTGACCAGCTTATTTAAAAATGTGTGTGCAGATGTGAATAATTTAGAATCACCAAAGCAATCTCAAAAAATAAGAACAAAATTGAAAGTCACCTGACTTCAAGACTTACTATAATGAAAAACACAAGAAATAAGGTGCTGGTGAAGATGTGGAGAAAAGAGAGCTTCGTGCACTATTGGTGGGAATGCAAACTGGTGCAGCCACTGTGGCGAACAGCATGGAGGTTCCTTGAACAATTAAAAATAGAACTACCATGGAGTGCCTTGGTGGCTCAGTCAGTTGAGTGTCTGACTGGCTCAGGTTTGTGAGTTCGAGCCCCACATCAGGCTGAGTGCGGACAGCGTGGAGCCTGGAGGTTGCTTCAGATTCTGTGTCTCCCTCTCTCTCTGCCCCTGCTCACACTCTGTGTCTCTTTCTCTGTCTCTCTCAAGAGTAAATAAACATTAAAGAAAACTAAAAATAAAATAGCACTACCATATGATCTAGTAAATTCTGCTGCTCGATATGTACCCAAAGAAAATGAAAAAGATACATGTTTATTGCAGCATTCGTAATAGCCAAGATACAGAAGCAGCCCAAGTGTCCCTCAATAGATGAGTGGATACAGAAGATAAGGTCTATGTCCATATATGTATGCATGGATATATGTGTATATGCTATATATTCATATACATAGAATGGAACTTTACTCAGCCATAAAAAAGAATGGAAAATGCCATTTGCAACAATGTGGATGGAGCTGGAAAGTATCATGCTAAGTGAAGTCAGTCAGAGAAAGACAAATACCATATGATTTCATTCATGTGGAGTTTAAGAAACAACCTAACAAAGAAAAAAAGAGACAAACAAAAAACCAGACTCTTAACTTTAGACAACAAACTGACAGTCACCAGAGAGGACACGGGTAATGGGATTGGTGAGACAGGTGATGGGGATGGAGAGTAAATTTATGATGAGCACGGAGTCATGTACAGAGATGTGAATCACTCACTCTATAATACACCTGAAACTCCAATGGGAAATGACCACACCCTCTCAAAATGACTACAGCTGAAAAGAATGGCAACATTAAATGTCGATGGGTGTGTTGAAAGACTGGGGCTCTCACACGTTGTTGGTCAGTGTTTCACCCATCTCTCTCTCTCTCTCTCTCTCTCTCTCTCTCTCTCTCTCTCTCTCTCTCTCTGTCTCTCTCTCACTCTGTGTGTGTGTGTGTGTGTGTGTGTGTGTGAGTGTGAAAAATAAAAATGGGTGTCCACAAAAGACTTACACACCCCATAGCTTTATTCACCGGAGCCAAAACCTAAAAATAATCTTGACATCAGTGAATGGGAGAATGGATAAACACTCTGTGTGTCTATCTATACAATGATTGGGGCTCAGTAACTTAATCGAACAGAGTAGGTACATAACCTGACTGAATCCTGAAAATCATTATGCCAAGTGAAACAAGTCTACAGAAAACAGCACTCAGTATGGTACCATTTATCCAAAGTTCTAGAACAGGCAAAAACCATCTACAGTGGAAAATAACCAGCAAGCGGCTGCTTCCGGGGAGTGGGCAGGGAGCGGGAGGTGATGGGAGATGGGCAGAAGGGAACGTTCTGTGGTGAGGGGGATGTTCAGCATCTCGCCAGGAGTCTGGGTTACTTACACACGTGCATCTGTCAGAGCGAAATGGGATGATTCACTTAAAATGTGTGCGTTTCGTTTAATGCAAATTTTACCTCAAAAGAAAAAAATTCTAAACCAATACTAAACTCTAGTTTATGACACGTATGTTGAAGAATCCAGGGAAATGTGCACTGACTTCCACAAGTGACTCTGAAATACATAAAAAGCATATGATGGTTTGATGCTTGGAGGGGATAGAGAGATGGACGAAGCTGTGATAAAACAAGAATAGTAACAGCTACATGGAGGAACCTCATGCAGGCATTCACTGTAAGATTCCGTCAGCTCTTCCGTACGTGTGAAGTGTGTACGATGGACCATTGGAGGGGAAACAAAGTAGTGGCTGAGTGCACAGTGGGCTTAGGCACTTGTGTCCCACTCTGCTGGATGCAGCTGGCTCTGCAGACGGTGGCCCTGAGCTCTGAGCCCACGGGAGATGCCCTGTGGCCGGGCGACCTGCTCGGTGCTCCCTGGCCGTCATCCTCCCTCAGAGGGGTGCACAGCCATGGCGGGCAGGTGGGATCCAGCACGGACGCCAAGTCATGAGAACACGGGCTCTGAAATCTGATCTCTGGGGTGCGGACTTAGTTCCATTTCTGATGAGCTGTTCACTCTCAAGCTGGTGATGTAAACCCTCTGTGCCAGAGTTTCACTGTCTGCAACATGTGGGTAATACAGCGCCCTCCTCCTCAGGTTGTCACGAAAAACATACCAAACCAATGCTTTGAAGTGACTAAGGACAGTGAGTAGCACCATCCTCATTGTCACTGTCGCTCTGTGACTCTCAAGTCCTCTCCGTTCACCTCTGACACAAGGACACACAAGCACTCCCCAACTCCTTCAGCCAACATCCTAATTCCCCATAAAAGTAACCTCAGAAAATGGATGCCTGTCCCAGTAGCCAGCCCACCTCTGCCCTCAACATGCTCAAGTCCCAGCATTTAGGAGGACACTGGGTATAGCTCCTGGCTTCTCTCTTCCAGTAACCTCACCCTCCATGCCTCAGTCACCCATCCCCATGGCTCTCTCCCGACCCTGTGGCTGGGGAAGCCACATCGCCTCCATACAATCATGTGGAGCACAGCACTCTCCAAACACCACATGTATCTAGACGCGTATCAGAGCAACTCACCCGCTCTGGTCATGTTACAGCCAAACTCCAGACATTTCTGAGAGTCTCTGAGATGCAGATCCGGGGGCCTGTCTGGGGTCCCTTGCCTTCCTTCCTCATGCAACTTGATCCCTCCTGAGCAGTCAGCCCCCTTGGCCTCTGCCCACGTGGCCTATGTCCCCAGAAGACCCGTGCTCTGACTAACCCAAATGCTCTGCCTACGTGTGCCTGCACCCACCCAGCTGACTGTGGCAGTAGGCCAGCACAGACATGTGTCCAGGTCGCTCTGGGACTCAAGACCGCCCATCTTGCAAGGGCCGGGGGCTGCTGGTCTCCCCTCTCCCCATGACGGCCTTCCCTCCCAGATCACCAAGGGAGACAGTAGCAACCAGAAAGAGACACAGGTCCTCTCAGCCATTGCTCGCCTGGCACCTGTGTCCCCATGTCTCCTCCGCCTGCTTACTCCTGCAAACACACACCTGTGTGCCCTGCGGAGGCTGGGGACCCTGTGTGGACACCAGAGCCCTGGGCCTCACACAACTTCAAGACCACCTCTCAACCACGGTCATCTTGTCTTTCGTTACCAAGTTTCTCCTCTCTACAGAATTCCTTCTGGCCACAGATGTGCCAAAATGCCTCCCACCTTGAACAAACCACGTAAGCTCCCTTCTCCCACAGCAGGTACCTCACTCTCTTCTCCCCTTTATGGAAAAGGTCTCAGAGGCTGTGACCATACTCAATGTCATCACCTCTTTTCCTCGCATTTTCCCTGAAATCTTCCCACAGAAGGGCGTTCACACCCCCTACTCCCATCACCTCCTCCAGAAAGACCCGAGGGATCCCATCACCAAATCTCACAGTCAGACTGTCACCAGGGCGGCACCCTGCATGTTCTTTCCTCTGCCCCCAGGGCACACGCTCACCTGGGACACCTCCTACCCTGACAGTCACTGTTCCATCCTCTTCTTGCACCACTGCTCATTGCCAGGTGAGCTCGCTCAGGCTACCGGCACCACCTATGTGTCCATCTCTGTCCTACGCTCTACCCACAGCCCACATCACGGATGCAGTCAGACAAACATCCGGGGCACAACTGGCTGTCCCATTTTTATTCCTCCTTTCAATTATACAACACAGACTTATTTAGTACCTACCACATGCCCCACGTTCTTCTGCACGCTAGACATGTAGCAGAGAACAAAACAAACACAACTCCCCACTAATGTTCTAGCAGGGGATTCTGTTTTGCTATGAAAGACAATTAACAGCACAAATGACTAGATTTCACGATATGTTAGCGGATAACAAGTAGTACTGAAAACATACCATGGCCACGGGGCAGGCAGCTGGGGGAGAGGGCAGTAGGATGTAGTTCTTTAGAGGATGGTTCAAGGAGCCCTCGGCAGAAGGTTACACTTTATTTTTATTTTTATTAATTTAATGTTTATTTATTTTTGAGAAAGAGAGAGAAGGGGAGGGGCAGAGAGAGAGGGAGACAGAGAATCCAAAGCAGGCTCCAGTCTCTGAGCTGTCAGCCCAGTGCCTGACTTGGGGATCGAACCCACCAGCCATGAGATCATGAATGACCTGAGTTAAAGTTGGACACTTATTCCACTGAGCCACCCAGGTGTCCCATTTTACATTTTAGAAGACACTAGTGAGCTGGCAGGGAACTGGCTGGGGAAGAGTGTCAGGGGCAGCTGGAGGCTGCTGGGCAGGGAGGGGTATGATGCAGAGGTCCAGGAGATCATGGTCAGGACGTGAAGAGGATTTTAGGGACCCTGACTTCTGCTTGGGGTGACATGAGAGTCCACAGACGGGTTCTGGGCTGAGATACAATGTGGCCCTCACTGCTCTGCAGGCTGATGGCACATGAACTTGGGCACAGGGGGCTCAGTGAGGATGGCTGGTTGCCATAACCCAGGCAGGAGTGATGTTGGTGGCCCAGGCTAGAGGGGTGGAGCTGTGTGGGGACAGCACGGCGTTCTAGTCCAACCAGATGCGTTGGAGAATCAGCCATGGGAACCTCAGGGGCGTGTTTATTCTCAGCGTCCCGGTCAGCATCCTCCATCGCCCCTGATTGGCCCATATTATCTCTAATCCAAGTATCCGCCTTTATCCATCAATCTAGAATAATTTCACAAAAATATTCTACCCCCAAAGAAGAAAACTGCAGAACATCAGAGGATTCCATGTGTATAAAAGAAAATATTGAGGTTTTTTTGGGGGGGGATGTATGCATATGTGATGAATTATAAGAAAAGCAAAGAAATGATTATAGCATTTGGGGTAGCAGGAGAAGGGGTACAGTTGATGGGTGTTCATGGGCTTCCTTGTGTTACCTGAGTAGGGTAGAGAATCGACTCATTGTCATTCTTTAAGGAATGCACCCAGTATATGTACTCTTTTGTACATATGAAATATTCAAGATCAGATAAGGAAAAAGGTGCATTTAGAATGGGAAACGTTCATCTAAATCAGGCTTCTCAAATGTACATATGTATACATATGGAGATGCCTTATAAGTACCATAGAGATGTATTATATAAATGACATTGTGGTAAATGCATACGTATTTCTATAAAGGTACATAAGAAATAAAATAGCTAAAAGCTAAACATACTAGTTCTAGAAAATAAACATACATTGCTTCTCAGCCTTTTGGCTAAGATCAAGTGTAGAAAATGAGTACAGAGTGGAAGGTCACGTGTCGAAAAGGAGCACATAGTGGAAGGGGTGGAGAGAACCCCAACGAACACTTCTCCATTCTCCCCATCTTTGAGATCCTACTTAGAATGGTAGAAACCACACCTGTGTGTAGCATCTATCTTCTACCTTCTCCTCTACATTTGACTTTGTAAAAGTCATATATTGTACATATTACCTTATAATATTTTTAAATAGTGCTTCAAAAATGCCACACTAGGGAGCCTGGGGAGCTCAGTCAGTTAAGGGTCCAACTTCGGCTCAGGTCACCATCTCATGGTTTGTGAGTTGGAGCCCCACGTCTGGCTCTGTGCTGACAGCTGGGAGCCTGGAGCCTGCTTCACATTCTGTGTCTCCCTCGCTCTCTGCCCCTCCCCCACTTGCACTCTGTCTCTCTCTCAAAAATAAATAAACATTATTTTTTTTAAATGCTACACTCAGCAACCTGAAGATTCTGCATCAATAATCACAATGAAAGTAAAGGTATTTGAAGTTCCTTGGCCCCAAACCCTGCCAAAAACCAAGAATCATCTCGTCAATACCCCAGTGCTGGAGTCAAGCCTGTGGAGCTGTCCCCTCTCATCAGCTCCCATTGTGTGGGAGGGTCAGCCTGTGGTCACTGCATCCCCAGACATAAAGTGTCAGGATGCGCGTTCAGGCAGCTGTTCGTGGTACCGCACTGCTGGCCCCTTCCCAGACCGGAGATAAGGGCCGTCAGGGTCTCTTGATGTCCAATGTGCTATAAAGGCCAATGCTGAGACAGAACTTGGCATCCGGGTCACAGTTGGCACAACAAACGAGACCTCGGGCCAGAAGCAATTGACTCCACTCATTTGTTGCAAAGAGGAGTGGGGACACATGAAAATGGCCATTTCAGATCACGAGTCTCATGAATACAAATGAAAAATAAATTCACAGTGTCTGTGGGTCGTGAAGCCTGTCATGCTTGGCAACTAGGAAGCGGGACTGAATTTAAAACCATAATCAGGGGCGCCTGGGTGGCGCAGTCGGTTAAGCGTCCGACTTCAGCCAGGTCACGATCTCGCGGACCGGGAGTTCGAGCCCCGCGTCAGGCTCTGGGCTGATGGCTCAGAGCCTGGAGCCTGTTTCCGATTCTGTGTCTCCTTCTCTCTCTGCCCCTCCCCCGTTCATGCTCTGTCTCTCTCTGTCCCCAAAATAAATAAACGTTAAAAAAAAAAATTTAAAAAAAAAAAAAAAAAAAAAAAAAAAAAAAACCATAATCAGACCTGCTAATTGTTCACTCACTGCCAACCGTCTGAGAAAACAAACATATTAATATGGCTTTGACTTTTGACGAGTACTTGTGCGCATCGCCAGATGGGAGAGTACACAGAGATGAGAACACGGGAGGAGAGAAGTAAGGCAGTTTGGAAAACATCAGATAATATATTGTTTTTGTACGTAACGTTTCCTACCTCTCAAAGAGGGCTGCTGGACTTTCACAGAGATTCCCAAATGCTTCATTGGAAAAACTTTTTGGGGGGGCACCTGGGTGGCTCAGTGAGTTAAGCATCTGACTCTTGATTTTGGCTCAGTTCATGATCTCAGGGTTCGTGAGTTCAAGGCCCATGTACGGCTCTGTGCTGACAGTGGGGAACCTGCTTGGGATTTTCTCTTCCTCTCTCTCTGCACCTCTCCTGCTCTCTCTCTCTCTCTCTCTCTCTCTCTCTCTCTCTCTCTCTCTCTCTCTCTCTCTCTCTCTCCCTCTCTCTCAAAATAAACATTTAAAAAAAAAGAAAAAAAAACTTGGGGCACCTGGGTGGCTCCGTTGGCTGAATGTCTGACTTTGGCTCAGGTAATGATCTCATGGTCCATGAGTTCCAGCCCCACATTGGGCTCTGTGCTGACAGCTCAGAGCCTAGAGCCTGCTTCAGATTCTGTGTCTCCCTCTTTCTCTGCCCCTTCCCCACTTACCGTCTCTCTCTCTCTCTCTCTCTCTCTCTCTCTCTCTCTCTCTCTCTCTCTCTCTCTCTCTCTCTCTCTCTCTCTCAAAAAAATAAAAAAAAAGTTAAAAAATTTTTTAAAGTAAAACTTTTCTTAACACCTGCTGGCCTATCAAGAAGAGCGAATAATAGAAATAATTTTAAGGATGCTGAACATTTTACACAGCTTAATTTTCTAATTATTGGCTGCTTTGAGGAGGCTTCATAGGGCATATCAATTGGATCAGTAATTGTATAGCACCCTGAAAAGGTCGTTGCCTCAGAGTACTAATGTCAGAACAAATGATTTCCAACTCATTAGAACTCAACAGAGATCTGAAGAGAGTAAGAATGAACTCCCAGGATCTGTGAGGCATTTACCTACAGCATGCCCAGTCTTAGACAACCCCACAGGTTGATTTCTCAGGGCATATTTCCAGATGAAGGAGTCAGGGAAGTCAGCCAAGTTCTTGGAATATCTCAACTAGTAAGTGCCCAACTTGGATTCAAACTCAGGTCAGCCTGTGCCCATCCCAGAAGTCCACACTTCCTCTCAAGCACAGTCTTCAAACATCTTTTTTCTCTTTATGAAACATTCCAGAATTGATGCAGAAACCTTTTGTCCCTCAGGTCAGTCAGTGCCAGCCCACAGAGTAATGGATTTCCTTAACACACTAGAGCCCAAGATGCATCTTCTGGTTCAAAAAATACAGTTTATGTGCTTCTAAAGCCCGGTGTGTATACTGGTAAGTGAGCTAGGTTGAACAGCCTTGACTCTGACCCTCATCTGCCATGTCCATCAGTTCATCTCACCCCTGCCCGCCCATCCCACGCCTGGACCAGTTCGGGACCCTTGTGCCGCCACCTCTGAACTGTATCCACAGCATTCCCTTTAAACGTAAACGAGATGTGCGGGCAGAACAGTGCCCCCCACAACGATGGCTCCTCTGTGACCGCAGGATGTGGAGAGTACCCTGGGGCACCCAAGTGGGTCAGCCCTGAAGGTGGGAAAGGGAGCAGAGAAAGACTGGCGGGTGCACCGTCATGGGCCTTAACCACTGAGGAGGCGGACTCCAGCCCACGCAGGCTGCTAGCGGCTGGAAGAGGCCAGGAGGTGGGAGTCTCCCTGGGAGCCTCCAGGAGGAATGTGGCGTGCGGGCATCGTGACTTCAGCCCCGTGAGACCACAGGTGAGCCCGGAGCTGGGAAGAACAGTGTTGTTTGAAGCCACTGTTTGCTGTCATGTACATCAGCTGATGCCACTCCGTGCTTAACAGGCCACAGCACTTTCTCACTGCTGTTAGAAAAATCTCAGCTCCTTGCTCAGTTCAGTGGCCCAGGTCGGGGGACCTACCTGACACCAAATCCCCTGTGTGTCACGTCCCTCCTCCCCTCTCACTGGATGCCAGGCTCAGGGCCCCTGGTGTTATGATCGGGTTGTCCCTGCCTCGGGGACTTTGCCCTCGATGCGCCTCCCTAAACCACTCTGCCCCCTTCCTCTCCTCCAGGCCTCAATTTCCACATCCCCTTCTCAGAGTGTCCTATGCTCTGGCAGCAGCAGTTCCAGGGATTGCTGCAAATGCACATTCTCAAACCCCGTGGCACGCCTCCTGATCAGAGACTCTGGGGATGGTTGGTCCCAGGTGCACTCTTTGACTGAGCCTCCTTTCCTCCCCTGGTTCCCCAGGGGGTGGCAGCCTCACCTATCTCCATCTCTGGTACCTAGAATGAGGCAAGCCGCACAGCAGGAGCTCAGTAAATATTTGTGGGATGGATTACTGAATGTATTTTCTAGAAGCCGCCTAGAAGGCCCCACGCTATGCATAAAAAGATCAAAAGAGCATGGCTCTGCCCTGCAGAACTTACAGTGGAGTGGAAAAAGTCTTTTCTCATACAGCGTGGTGCACACTGTGACAAATGCTTGTGACAGCTCGAATGAGGGCCCCTGAACCCATGTGATGCCTGTCTTGTGCCAAGCACAAGACAGATTGTGTGTGATGCATGTCCTCATCCATGAAACGTATACTGTCTCCCCTGCTTAGAACATGAATCCCCCATATGGCTCGTTCAGAGACACACCTATACCTGGTGCCTCCCATCCAGAGGAAGTCATCAAAAATGGGTTGATGTGGGGTGCCTGGGCGGCTCAGTCGGTTGGGAGTCGAGCTGTTGATATCAGCTCAGGTTGTGATCTCACGGTTCATGGGTTTGAGCTCTGTGTGTGGCTCTGCACTGACAGCGTGGAGCCTGCTTGGGGTTCCCCCTCTCTGCCTCAGCCCCACTCATGCGCACTCTGCTTGCTCGCTCTTGCTCTCTCCCTCTCTCTCAAAATAAATAAATAAACTTTAAAAAATATGTGTTGGGCTACCTGGTTGTCTCAGTCAGTGGTCTGACTTCAGGTTAGGTCATAATCTCATGGTTTCTGAGTTTGAGCCCTGCGTCAGGCTGTGTGCTGACAGCTCAGAGCCTGGAGCTTGCTTCCAATTCTGTGTCTCCCTCTCTCTCTGCCCCTCCCTGCTAGTGCTCTCTCTCTCTCTCTCTCTCTCTCTCTCTCTCTCTCTCTCTCTCTCTCAAAAAAAAAAATAAATAAACGTTAAAAGTCTATACATGAATGAATGAATGAATGAATGAATGAATGAATGAATGAATGGTCATAGATTCAGAAGATAGAAAAATCTTAGAGGAATGTGGACAAGGCAACCAGGCTTGGGGTGTTCCAGCTAAAAGGTGCAGCCAGAGCAAAAGCCCTGAGGGGCGGCAGCTTGAAGAAAGGCCAGGGGGGTGGCAGCAGGGGCACCTCCGGTGACTGTGGGGTCGGCAAAGCTGTGGTCCCAGCTGAGGCATGCTGACCCACACCAGGCAGAAGCCTGTGGGGGGTGGGGGGAAGGGCATTACCACAACCCACACGGAGAGTATTCCTCTCCAAGATTCCCCACCCAGGAGAGGGGTCCCCGGTACAGGATGGGGTCCTACAGCAGGGGAGTCACTGGCGGACCCAGCCCCAGGGGCAGATGGACTGTCTTCCCCTCCCAGTAGCTGAAGACGCTGCTGGAATGGGAGAAGAGACTCAGCCCAGAAGGCAAGTGGAAACTTCCCACCTGAACTCTGAAAATAAGGAATGGGGGGTTTGAACTCTGCTTGAAACTATGCATTGGGAGACATTTAGTCCTTTCAAGGCCATGGACTAAATAATCTGAGGCATTTTCACAGAGCAGTGACTCATCTGAGATAGATTCACCACTTCACCTCACAGCTGGCCTTGTGGGGACTAATTTGATGATGTGTCTCCCTTCAGTGAATTTCCAAGAAAGGGTTTTGTGCGCCTCTATTTACTTAAGATGAAAAATACAATAAAGCTCTTTATTATCAAACCTATCCTGATTCAGTTGAAGCCCCACACGTAAAATCTTCACATGCCCATGTGTGTAAACAAACATGGACACTGTGCGCGGGGACAGGCACTTGTGCACACACACGACACTGAGCAGGCAACGCCAGCATATATAAAATTACACCAAAACCCAGGGTACTTCTTTTCTCCTTATCAAAAATGTACTGGGCCATAGCTCTGGGAATATACTTGGTGATCTAAGCCATTCATTAAAGGTAATAGAACAGAAAAATAACTTTTGATGCACAGCCATTCCAACATGTTATGTTTTAGAGTCTTTGCTAAATCACATTGTCAGAGTTCACTTTATTTTACTATTGAGTCAATGTGAAAGAATGAACCCTCTCTCTCAGAAATGTCTCTCCTTAATGCTCAGGACCTGCTCTGCTACGTTTAATACAGTGACAGTTCCAGGCTTAATTTACTCCTTGGAACAAGCCACTAAGTATGCATTGCGGCTTGTGCATGCTCTGTGAACTGTCCCCTTTTCTTACATACACAGCCACATAGTAAAGGTCCCCCAGGAGGGGATTTGAACTAGGTTTGGTAGTTAGCAGAAAATCAGAAATAATGTGCACGCATCCAGAATCTTTCATGTGACATCAGGAATTTTTCAATAATCATCAAGAATCATAAAATACTTAGGAATAAACCTAACCAAAGATGGAAAAGATCTGTACACTAAAAACTATAGAAAGCTTATGAAGGAAATTGAAAAAAAAATAAAATAAATGGAAAAACATTCCATGCTCATGTGTTGGAAGAATAAGTACTGCTAAAATGTCAATACTACCCAAATCAATCTACACATTCAACGCAATCCCAATCAAAATTGAACCAGCATTCTTCTAGAAGCTAGAACAATCAATCCTAAAATTTGTATGCAACCACAAAAGACTTTGAATAGCCAAAGTAATATTGAAGAACAAGACCGAAGCAAGGAGGCATCACATTCCCAGGCTTTGGCCTTTACTACAAAGTTGTCATCGTCAAGACAGCATAGTATTGGCACAAAAACAGACACATAGACCAATGGAATAGATTAGAGACTCCAGAATTGGACCCACACGAGTACGGCCAACTAAAATTTGACAAAGTAGGAAAGAATATCCAATGGAAAACAGACAGTCTCTTTAACAAATGGTGCTGGGAGAACTGGACAGCAACATGCAAAAGCATGAAACTAGGCCATTTTCTTACACCATTCACAAAAATAGACTCAAAATGGATAAAGGACCTGAATGTGAGACAGGGAACCGTCAAAACCCTAGAGGAGAAAGCAGGAAAAAACCTCTCTGACCTCAGCTGCAGCAATTTCTTACTTGACACATCTCCAAAAGCGAGGGGATTAAAAGCAAAAATGAACTATTGGGACTTCATCAAGATAAAAAGCTTCTGCACTGCCAAGGAAACAATCAACAAAACTAGAAGGCAACCGACGGAATGGGAAAAGATATTTGCAAATGACATATCGGACAAAGGGCTAGTATCCAAAATCTATAAAGAACTCACCAAACTCCACACCCAAAAAACAAAAAATCCAGTGAAGAAATGGGCAGACGACATGAATAGACACGTTCCTAAAGAAGACATCCAGATGGCCAACAGGGACATGAAAAGATGCTCAGCATCACTCCTCATCAGGGAAGTACAAATCCAAACCACACTGATATACCACCTCATGCTGGTCAAAGTGGCTAAAATGAACAAATCAGGAGACTCTAGGTGCTGGCGAGGATGTGGAGAAACAGGAACCCTCTCACACTGCTGGTGGGAATGCAAACTGGTGCAGCCGCTCTGGAAAACAGTGTGGAGGTTCCTCAAAAAATTAAAAATAGAACTACCCTACAACCTAGCAATAGCACTACTAGGAATTTACCCAAGGGATACAGGAGTGCTGATGCATAGAGGTCCTTGTAGCCCAATGTTCATAGCAGCACTTTCAACAATAGCCAAATTATGGAAAGAGCCTAAATATCCATTGACTGATGAATGGATAAAGAAATTGTGGTTTATATACACAATGGAATACTACTTGGCAATGAGATATCTGGCCATTTGTAGCAACGTGGATCGAACTGGAGGGTACTATGTTAAGTGAAATAAGTCAGGCAGAGAAAGACAGATATCATATGTTTTCACTCATATGTGGATCCGGAGAAACTTAACAGAAGACCATGGGGGAGGGGAAGGAATAAAAAGAGGGAGAGAACCAAACCATAAGAGACTCTTAAAAACTTAGAATAAACTGAGGGTTGATGGGGGTGGGGGGGAGAGGAAGGTGGGTGATGGGCATTGAGGAGGCCACCTGTTGGGATGAGCGCTGGGTGTTGCATGAACCAATTTGACAATAAATTTCATAAAAGAAAAAAAAAGGAATTTTGCAATCATTAAAAGTCAACCGTATGGGGGCGCCTGCGTGACTCGCTTGATTAAGCATCTGACTTCGGCTCCGGTCATGATCTCACGGTTTGTGGGGTTGAGCCCCGTGTCAGGCTCTGTGCTGACAATTCAGAGCCTGGGGCCTTCTTCTATTCTGTATTTCCCTCTTAGTGCCCCCCCCCAAACTTATGCTCTGTCTCTCTCTCTCTCTCTCTAAAAATAAATAAACATTTTTTTTTAAAGTCAACCATATGCCTGTTCAGATATTTTCTCCTGCATAGATGGACTGAGAATTGTTAAAAGTGACTACATTATTTAACAGACGCAGTAAAGAGATCATCACCAGGTGAGGACCAACACTGCCACCAACGGCTTCCCCAGCCAGGTGTGGGGACATAGGGTGCCTTCTGAGAATGTGCAAACGCAGAGTATACTGTGCATACTGGGGCATACTGGGACATACTGGGGGCAGGCACAGGCTGGCATCTCCCATTCACCTTTGCAAACAACGAACCTATGCGTTCTGACTCCAGGAATGCCTGGAACACAGACTGGCTCTAATTAACAACCGAGAGAAACACAGTGGTATAAAATTGATAGAAGAAATGTAAAATTGAACAAATAAATACTGATCAAATGGAAAAGCTGTCTGTAACTCCCAGTAAATTATATTTTATGGCATCAAAAACAAGCAATTTTTTTTTTTCCCAGAAGAAAGGATCTAGAATTTCCAACGTAAAGAAATTTGGCATAACATATGAGAGGAAGAGGGTACTGAATTTAGAAGCATGTCAGGCCCAACAGGCACAGAAGCTAAACCAAACAGTCAAGAAAGGTGTCAAATCCGAAATCAGAGCACCCCCTCCAGCATGCTAAGGGCAGAGGCGCAACAGCCTGAGGTTCGGCCACCCAGCCAGCTTGCCTTCCTTCTTTCTTTCTCCAAATGCCCCTACGACAGGACCTGTGACGGATGGCAGGATTCTGTCCTGAGGATATAAGAGGCAGCCTCTATTCCCACGTCGCTCACAGGCCAGCGGGATCGTGGCTCAAAGACAAAGTAACACCCCACCTCAGAGCGGTTTCCCCAACTCAAAACGCAGCCAGAATTCGTCAGTGCCCGTGCGGTGAGATCCAGGGTCCCGAGCCCTCCTCTCTGGCACTCCACGACCTGCCCCACCCCCGATCTTCCTTCTGGACTCCCAACCCAGCTTCACTCCAGCCTCAGGGCCTGCACCTGTCCCCTCCACCTGAAATGCTCTTGTGCTCCATCACTGAGTGGCCAGCTCTCCGTCCGTCACCTGCCCCTCCTTGACTTCACACCAGGTGAGCTCCCTTCGAGGCAAACAGACAGCCTCGTAGACAGAGGCGTCCAAGCAACCGCAGGACACGTGTGGTGAGGGCAGTGCTCTGAGGAGGAGGTTTCGGCGAGCCCCGGCTCTGTTCACCCCTTGGGTGGCACTGCTGCTGCTCAAGGTGACCCAGAGTTGCAGAGCAGGGGCGATATGGGGAAAGTCAGAATTCTCACCGTTCTTAACAAAATTCAACTGCTTTTCCTCGAAACAACAACGAAAAACCAGAACACAGAAAAACTTATGTGCCTGGAAGACTTTGCTTCATTTCTAGAGTTGTAGAAAAGCTTCTTCTGACCATTTCTGCCATCTTTTCTTAGTGGGAGACTGACATTCAGAGGTCGTTACTCTGTTGTTTCCCTTCTCTCTCTCTCTCTCTCCCTCTGTCTCTCTGTCTCTGTCTCTGTCTCTTTCTCTCGCTCTCTCGCATTTAAACTCCCCTCTTGGCTGCATCAACCTGTAGGCAGCTTCAGTACTTCCCTTTGAAGACTCCTCCCACTTCTCTCGAGTGCTCCCCCAGCTACAGCCTCTGGAGGCATCTGATGGCGCCAGAACAGCTTCTCAGGCGCATCCACTGCTGCGTCCACTCCATGCTGCTCCTACCCCTCGGCTGGCCCAGGAACCTCCCCAGGGTCTCCAGAGGCCTCCACCCGCCCACACCCAACCGCCATCCTCCAGACCCTTGCTGGACCTGCCAGCACCGACTTCCTTCCAGAAACACTCCTCCCCTGGCTACAGTCTCCAGTGTCCTTCCCGCTGCTCCTCAGTCTCCTGGTAAGGCATAGTCTCTTCTACCCAGCTGGCAGCCATGACACTCATCAGAGACAGAAGAGGGGAGAGAGAGGAGAGACAGAGGGAGACAAAAGAGAGAGAGAGAGAGAGAGACAGAAGACAGAGACATGGAGAGACAGGGGGAGACAGAGACAGCGAGAAGAGTGGAGGGAGAGACAGAGAGATGGTGGGCCTCACTCCCTTATGGGTGACGTCCTCACTGTTGCCCTGGAACCTCACCCAGGCCCTGGCCTCAGCCGCACAGGAATGTGTGATTCTCACATGTTTTTCTCCAGTCCAGCCCCCTCCTCTGATCTGCAGCTGGCATCTCCCACTGTGCCCTTGACCCATCCTCTAAACACAGAACCGGGGGGTCCCCAGTAAGTACTGACCTCCTGAAAGCATTGACACATGACCTGGGCTGACAGACCATCCATTCAGGCCCTGAGAACCTCTGGGACGGCTAGTCCCTACAACTTGTTCCATATCCCCTGTCATTCCCCTTGGAGTGTGTCTTTGAGCAGTTGCAACATCCATCCCATTTGAAAGACAGGACCCCAGCAATAATCCCCGGAACACTGCTCACCTACACTGTCCTCGCCAGGCCCTTGCGACATGCTACCTGCTGACCATCCTGCCAGCGAACCTGCTCAGAAGTGCTGACCATCCCAGTGGGGCGCCTGCTCACACCTGCTGACCATCCTGACAGACTCCTCCTCACACCAGCCCCCTGGAGCAGGCTGGGAACAATTTGTCTGAATCTGCTACCAGTGAAGTCAGCCTGTATGTGAATTGAGCAAATACTACAACCACTGTTGTTACACCTGAGAAGAGGTAGTTGGCATTCTCAGTTGCCATCATTCCCCGAGCACCTTCAAATGTAAAGATGCTTCCTCACGCTGACATAGCCATGCTGAGCACCTGCCTGGTTTCAACTCCCAAAGTCAGTCAGGAGAACCTCCCCTCTCTCTCATCTGCAAGTCGGTCAGCAGAACCTCCCCTCTCTGATCCTTATTTCAGTCAGGAGAACCTCCTCTCTCTCGTCCAGAAGTTAAGACAGGAGGACCTCCCCTGTCTGCTCCAGAAAATCAGTCAGGAGAACTTCCCCTCTCTCTCTCCTGGAAGTCAGTCAGGAGAATCTCCGCTCTCTCTCCTGCAGGAGAACCGCCACTCTTTCATCCAGAAGTCAGTCAGGAGAACCTCCCCTCTCTCATCCAGAAGTCAGTCAGGAGAACCTCCCCTCTCTCTCATCTGGAAGTCGGTCAGCAGAACCTCCACCCTCTGTTCCAGAAGTCAGTCAGGAGAAGCTCCCCTCTCTCTCATCCAGAAGTCGGTCAGCAGAACCTCCTCTCTCTCTCATCCGGAAATCATTCAGAGAACTTCCCCTCTCTCTTGTTCTAGAATCTCCTCCCTCTGGTCCAGATGTCAGTATGAAAACCTCTCCTCTCTCTCATCCAAAAGCGAGTCAAGAGAAACTCTTCTCTGTCATCCAGAAGTCAGTCAGGAGAATCTCCCCTCTCTCTCATCGGGAAGTCATACAGGACAACCTCCCCTCTCTCTTGTTCAAGAACTTCCCCTCTCTGGTCCAGAAATCAGTCAGGAGAACCTCACCTCTCTCTTGTCCGGAGGTCGGTCAGCAGAACCTCCACTCTATAGTCCAGACGTCAGTCAGGAGAACCTCCCCTCTCTCTCATCTGGAAGTCATTCACGAGAACCTCCCCTCTCTCTCCTTCAAGAACCTCCCCCTGTCTCTCGTTCAAGAACCTCCCGTCTCTGGTCCAGAAGTCAGTCAGGAGGACCTCCCCTCTCTCTCATTCAGAAGTAAGACAAGAGAACCTCCCCTGTCTGGTCCAGCAATCAGTCAGGAGAAAGTCTGCTCTTTCTCTCCTGGAAGTCAGTCAGGATAATCTCCCCTCTCTGTCCTTCAAGAGAAGCTCCACTCTCTGATCAAGAAATCAGTCAAGAGAACCGCTCCTCTCTCTTGTCCTGAAGTCGGCCAGCGGAACCTCCCCTTTCTGGACCAGAAATCAGTCAGGAGAGACTCCTCTCTCTCTTCCCTTGTAGTGAGTCAGCATAATCTCCCCTATCTCTCTGTCAAGGGAATCTCCACTCTCTGGTCCAGAAATCAGTCAGGAGAACATCCCCTATCTCTCGTGCAGGAGTAGATCAGCAGAACCTCCCCTCTCTCGTCCAGAAGTCAGTCAGGAGAACCTCCCCTGTCTCTCATTCAAGAACATCTACTCTCTGGTCCAGAAGTCAGTCAGAAAAACCTTCCCTCTCTCTCGTCCAAAATTCAGTCAAGGGAACCTCCCCTCTCTCATCCAGAAGTCAATCAGAACTTCCCCTCTCTCCCATCCGGAAGTTGGTCAGCAGAACCTCCACTCCCTGGTCCAGAAGTCAGTCAAGAGAACCTCCCCTCTCTCTCATCAGGAAGCCGGTCGGGAGAACCTCCACTCTCTCGTCCAGAAGTCAGTCAGGAGAACCTCCCCTCTCTCTCGTCCAAAAGTAAGACAGGAGAACCTCCCCTCTCTCATCCATATGTCAGTCAGAACCTCCCCTTCTCATCCGGAAGTCGGTGTGGAGATCCTCGACACTCTGGTCCAGAAGACAGTCAGGAGAACCTCTCCTCTCTCTAGCCAGGAAGTCAGTCAGTAGAACCTCCCCTCTCTTGTCCAGAATCAGTCAGGAGAAGCTCCCCTCTCTCTCATCCGGAAGTCAGTCTGGAGAGCCACCACTCTCTCGTCCAGAAGACAGTGAGGAGAACTTCCCATGTCTCTCATCTGGAAGTCAGTCAGAAGAACCTCCTCTCTCTCTCTCATGAGCCCCCACACTGAAGCCAGAGAGTCTTAACCAAGAACAAATCAGACCATAGCCTGTCCCTGACCTGAATTCCCACGAACTTGCAAAAACGTCTCCATATTGGCCACTGGATTCCCACATGGGTCATTTCATTCTCGCAGTTCCAAGGGGACAGGTGTTTCGAAAAGGAGGAATGGCCAACATCGTTAATTGTGGTAAAGGCATCTAGTGCGGTGAGTACTAGAATGTGTGGGGTGAATTCACAGGATGGAAGCCCTCTGCATCCTGGAGCAGAACAAGTTCAGCAGCCATCCCCTCCTAGGAAGGGAGGAAATGATCTGTTCACTGATTTCCTCTCAGCACCTACGTCACATATGGCATGCAGCTGATGCCCAAAAGTGCATCAAATGAAAGACTGAATGTCAGGTGTGAAGGCACCATCCCAGAGAGGACGCCAGCTGCCCAGCAGGACCCTTCCCTCCGCGCCCTCTGTGGGCAAGGATGACACCACGCAGAGCATCCCACGTCTACGTACATTGTGTGAGTCAATTCAGAGAGTGTGTGTTGTGTCTGCAGCTCTCCGTGAATAGCCCTTTGCCTCTTGGTTGGCCTCACACTCACAGGTCTTGCGGTGCCTTGATGTGGAGGACTGTGCTATAGGCTTCACCGTAAGCTCATGACACTTTGGAGGCTTCGCTGTGAGTCTGCTCCCGGGGCAGGAGGCAGGACGCTGACCTCATGACACACAGTTTGTTCTGCGTCTTTTGATGCAACAGTGAAACAGTACTCATTTATTCTTGTTTTTAAAAATTCCTGGGTTATAAATTAAGAAATGAGTCCTGGGATCAGGAGTAGGCTCCTGCGTGAGGTTTTGTGATTCTTCCACCCTCACCTTCCACGGTTCAGGATGAATACAGCTAATCCTGGTGCGGATGCGAGAGTAGTGGAGGGTATCCAACTGCTGTAGGGAGTGGAAGCTGTGATTCTGAAATCATTGTTCCAGGGCTTACTGCCACAAAGGGTCAATCAGCAATTGCCAAAAGTGACCACAGTTGAGCTGGGGAGCCCCTCGCTGCTGGCAGACTGGGTCTCAGCTTCCTGCTGAGACGGGGGCCCTCCCCTCAGCGCCCTGCCACCTGGGCTCCCTGGGGCAGCGGGGTGTTCTTCAACACAGCCCACAAGGGACAGCCTCCTCACCAGACAGATGTCACAATCTTTTATAGGATAATACCAGAAACGACATTCCAATATTCGCCACATTCGGTGGCTGAAAGCAAGCCATGGATCACGTCCACGCTATGGGGAAGGGAATTCCAGGGACATGAGTTCCGGGAAGTCATCTACCTCTGCCTGCCACGCCTCTAGACCCCAGTCCCCAGCAAAGGGTCTGAGGAAGAAGAACCCACAGTCCTCACAGTAAAACACGCATTCCCCTGCACCTTGCACGCCAACGTCAGGATGAGGAGGAGTTGGAGGAAGAGGATTGGGAGGCGTTAGAGCAGGAGTTGAAGGAGTGAATGATTGGGTGCAGGAGAGGGAACAAGTGGAGGAGGAGGATGTCCAGGATGAGGCGGATCACGAGCCAAAGGAGCAGGGGGAGCTGGAGGAGGGAGTTGAGGAGGACGAGAGCAGAGGGAAGCAGAGGAGGTCAAAAGTCAGAGTTAGGGCAGGTAGGGCAGTAGCAGGAGAGGACCTGGAGAAGAAGGAAGATGCCTAGGAGGAAGAGATGGAGGAGGAGGAGGAGGAGGTGGAGGATCAGATGGAAGAAGAGGATTGGGCGGAGTTACAGGAGGAGGAGGTGGAGGAGGAGGAAGAGTGAATGATCAGGTGCAGGCGAGGGAAGAAGTGGAGGAGGAGGAAGTCCAGGACGAGCAAGTGGAGGAGCACGAGTCGAAGAGCAGGAGTAGCTGGGGGAGGAAATTGAGGAGGACGTGAGCAGAGGGAAGAAGGAGGAGAAAAGGTAGAGCCAGGGCTGCAAGCAGTAGCTGAAGAGGGGGAGCAGAAGGGTGAAGAGGCTGAGGCTAAGACTTCCAATACTATGTTGAATAACAGTGGAGAGGGTGGACATTCCTGTCTCGTTCGTGACTTGAGCTGAGAGCTTTTGCCCATTGAGATGATAGTAACGTCGGGTCGTCCATACATGGCTTTATGATCTCGATGTGTGCTCCTTCTATCCCTACTTTCTTGAGGGTTTTTACCAGGAAAGGATGCTGTATTTTGTCAAACACTCTGCCTGCATCGATTGAGAGGATCCTGTAGTTCCCGTCCTTTCTTTTATTGATGTGATGAATCCCGTTAATTGTTTTGTGGATGTTGAACCAGCCCTGCATCCCAGGTACAAATCCCACTGGGTCGTGGTGAATAACATTTTAATGTGTTGTTGGATCCGAGTGTCTCATATCTTGTTGAGGAGTTTTGCATCCATGTGCATCAGGGAAATTGGTCTAGACTTCTGCTTTTTAGTGGGGTCTCTTTCTGGTTTTGGAATCAAGGTAACGCTGGCTTCATAGAAAGAGTTTGGAAGTTTTCCTTCCATTTCTATTTGGGAACAGCTTCAAGAGAATAAGTGTTACCTCTTCCTGAAATGTTTGCTGGCACTCCCCTGGAAAGCCATCTGGCCCTGCAGTCTTCTTCCTTCGGCAGGTCTTTGATTAGTCATTTGATTTCTTTACTGGCTATGGGTCTGTTCAAATTTTCCTCTTCTTCCTCTTTCAGCTTTGGTAGTGTACATGTTTCTAAGAATTCGTCCATTTCTTCCAGATTGCCCATTTTATTGGCAAATAATTGCTCCAAACAATAAACAATTGATTATTGTTTGCCTTTCTGCTGTGTTGCTTGTGATCTCTCCTCTTTCATTCTTGAGTTTATTTATTTGGGCCCTTTCCTTTTTCTCTTTCATCAAACTGATGACTGGCTTATCAATTTTGTTAATTCCTTCAAAGAAGCAGCTTCTGGGCTCATTGATCTGTTCTCCTCTTTTGGTTTGTTTGTTTGTTTGTTCGTTTGAGGTTGTTTTTGTTTTTGTTTTGTTTGACTTTTTGTTTCAATAGCATTAATGTCCACTCCAATCATTGTTATTTCCTGTCTTCTGAATGTTTTGCGTTTCTTATGGTGTTCTTTTCACAGGCTCTTAAGGCGTAAGGTGAGGTTGTGTCTCTGAGATCTTTCTTTCTCCTTTAGGAAGACCTGACTTGCTAGATAGGTCCTCTTATTACCGACTCTGGTGCGTCCCAGACGTTTTGGGTTGTGGTGTTATCACTGACTTCCATATACATTTTCATTGACTTGCATATACTTTTTATACCCTCTTTAAACCCTTGGTTAGCCCATTCATTCTTCAGTAGGATGTTCTTCAGTCTCCCAGTATTTGTTACCTTTCCAAATTGTTTCTTGCAGTTGATTTCGAGTCTCGTCGTGTTGTGGTCTGAAAATATGCACGGTGTGACCTCGATCTCTTTGGACTTCCTTAGGGTTGACTTTTTTCCCCAGGATATGATCTATAGAGGAGAATATTCCATGAGCACTGGAGAAGAACGGATATTCTGCTGCTTTATTATGAAATGTTCTGAAGATATCTGTGAAGCCCATCTTGTCCAGTGTGTCATTCAAAGCCCCCGTTTGCTTGTTGATTTTTTGTTTAGATGATCTGTCTATTGCAGCGAGTGGGGTGTTGAAGTCTCCTCCTATGATGGCATTACTAAGAATGAGGTTCCTTATGTTTGTGATTAATTGATTTGTGTATTTGGTTGCTCTCAAATACGCCACATAAATGTTTTCAATTGCTAGGTCTTCTTGGTGGATAGACCCCTTGATTATGACATCATGCCCTTGTGCATCACTTGACACAGTCTTTACATTAAAGTCTAGATTGTCTCATAGAAGTATGGCTGCTTTGGCTTTGTTTTGTTGACCGTTAGCATGACAGATGATTCTCCATCCTCTTATTTTCACTCTGAAGTTGTGTTTACAACTAAAGTGGGTCTCTTGTAAACAGTAAATCGATGGAGCTTGTTCTCTCATCCATTCTGTTCCCCTATGTCTTTTGATTGGAGCATTGAGTCCACTGACATTTAAAGTGACTACTGAAAGATATGAATTTATGGCCATTATCTTCTTTGAAGAGTTGGAGAAAAAATATCTATATATCTTTATATCTATATCTACATCTACATCTCTATATCTCTATATATCTCTATATATCTAATTATATATTTCTATCTATAAATATAAATAAATATAAATAAAAACAATATAATTATAAGTATACATATACATATACATATACATATACATATACATATACATATACATATACATATACATATACATATACATATACATATACATATACATATACATATACATATACATATACATAGAGAGATGATAGATGATGATAGGTAGATAGATAGATATATAGACAGACAGACAGACAGAGAGACAGACAGACAGACAGACAGACAGACAGACAGACAGACAGATAGATAGATAGATAGATAGATAGATAGATAGATAATCATTTCTCCCCTCTGAGTGTCCCCCCCTTAAAATTGCATGCAGGTGTGGTTCAGCGGTCACAAACTCCTTTAAGTTTTGTTTGTCTGGGAACCTTTTTCTCTCTCCTTCTATTTTGAATGACAGCCTTGCTGGATAAAGAATTCTTGGTTGCATAAGTTTCTAATTCAGCACTTTGAACAAATCCTACCCCTCCCTTCAGGCCTGCCAAGTTTCTCTGGATAGGTCTGCTGCAAACCTGATCTATCTTCTCTTGTAGTTTAGGGACTTGTTTCCCCTTGCTGCCTTCATGATTCTCTTTGCCTGAGTACTTTGTGAGCTTGAATATGATATGCCATGTGCCTTGCTGAGGGTCAGTTTTTGTTGAATCTAATGGGGGTTCTCAGTGCTTCCTGGATTTTGATGGCTGTGTCTTTCCCCAGGTTAGCAAAATTTTCCACTATGATTTGCTCACAAAACCTGCTGCCCCTATTTCTCTCTCTTCCTCTTCGGGACCCCTGTGATTCTGATGTTGTTCCTTCTGCATGAGTCACTGATTTCTCTAATTGTTCAACCGTGCTCTTTTCCTTAATCTCCCTCGATTTTCCTGCTTCCATATTCTCCATCAGTTTGTCCTCCATATCGCTGATTCTCTGTTCTGTCTCATCCATCCTTGACACCGCTGCATCCATTCGTCATTGCAGCTCAGTTATATCATTTTTAATTTCATTCTGGTCAGTTTTTACTTCAGGTTTCTCTGAACAAAGGGACTCTAATCTACATTGGACCACAGCTAGTGTTCTTATCATCGTGCTTCTAAATGCCGCTTCAGACATCTTGCTTGTATCTGTGTTGGTTGAATCCCTGGCTCTCGTTGCTTCATGCTCTTTCTTTCTGGGTGAATTCCTTCCTTTTGTCATTTTGAAGGGAGAAAAGGAACTCATGAGGTAGAAAATTCAAATGAAATATTCAAATTATAAAATGTTAAAAGTAAAAAAATTAAAAACACACACGTAAAAAGGGAATGAATGATGCTAGCTTCTAGGCATGTTTCATCTGGGTGTTGAAAGGGGTTTGACACGAGAGAAAAAAAAGTGGGAGTGGAGAAAAATTTAGAAAATAACCAATATTACAAAGGGAAATGTGAGAATTTGAAAAATCAAAACACTGAAATAGACTAAAAGGAGAATATGGGAGTAAAACAGAATTTGTGAATATAGACACGAAAGGAAAGAATAATGTAGAAGAATATTAAAGAAAATTGGTAAAATTTCCACCTGCCCAGTCTCCTTCGCCTCTCCGGGCACAGAAGCACCTCCCTTCCTGAGCCTCCTCGCTCTCCACGTTCACTCCTCCATGCCACGTACCTGTTGAAGTCTGTGGTTCAGGATATGCAGATTGCTGTGCTAATCCTCCCGTCAGGTTCCTGGGTGGGTAGGATGGTTTAGTGTTGGTCTGGCTGTATTTCATGCACACGAGACACTTAAGAAACTTCCATGCTGTCTGCCATCTTGGCTCCTCCCCAAAGAGGTGAGATCTGTAGCACCAGTTCTCCGATATAAGATATCCCACAGGACAGTTGTGGTCGATGACAAAGCGGAAAAGGACATGTACCAAACAGGGAGGCCACCTTGGAGGGGGAGGCAGAGAACTGGCTCCAGACCCGGGAAGGGGAGGAAGGGGCTCAAATGCTGGAGCCACGCCCACTTCCCTTCCTGCTGATTGTTCCTGAACAGCAGCCAACTGTCTGGGTCTGGTCTGGAGATCCTTCTCCCCAAGGACCCACGGTCAAAAAGTTCACTGCTCTGCCTCTGCCCCACCTCCACCACAGCCACAGCCACAGCCACAGCCCCAGCCACAGCCACAACTACTGCAGTGTCCGAAGGGCCACGGGGCCATGGGCGTGCTTCCCAAATGCTGGTGGGCTCCAGAAGGAGGCAGAAGGCATTTAAAAACCTTGGGCCTCAACGCTCCACCGGCTGGGCCTAGTCTGGAGCCTCATGCCTCAAGTTCCCTCTCCTTGTGCTCTATGGCCCTCCTAGCCTGACGATGGGCTAGGGCCCCAAAGCAAATGAGTCGTGTTCCGGAAAACGCTGAGATTCCTGAGAATACCGGGCCTCCATTCTGCTGGAAGAGGGCGTTTGAGAGTCCAGGAATCGTGGCAACACCCCTGTCTCAGTCCCAGACAATTTCACCCATTCATACACATGCACACGCACAGCCACAGGCACACACACACACACTCCCCCTCTGTGGCTATCTCTAGTTGTGACTTACTCTCCTTCCTCTGCCTCCTTCCACGTCCCTCTGGTCTCTGTCTGTCTCTGAGTCCCTGTGATCATTTTCTTTAGGGAACGCTTTCTCCCTCCCCCACCTCCATCTCTCTTTCTCTGTCTCTGTCCTGTCCCTGGACAGTATCAGTGCATCTGGGTTTCCGTGTGCTGTGCATGTCCATATGAACATAGTAGGCTGCTGATGGCACAGGGCTGCAAGGGAACACACAAAGGAACGCGTAAGTAACAGGGGTCAGAGCACATCCAGACCTCCTAAGCCGTGACTGCCTCCAGGCAGCCCACACAAGCTGGGTATACATGTGAACTGTGAAAGGTCAGTCCCTTGGCCCTTGCCCTGTAGGTTGCAGCTAGCTGGGAGGTACTGACACCCAAGGGACTCCCCAGTGTTTAGAGGGTGTGAAGAAAGGGCAGGAGCCGAGGAGGCTGGGAACCTAGTCGTGGCTGGTGTTTCTCCACATGCCATGTTCCAGTGCCATTGGTACTGGAAGGTTGGTATCAGTTGTGGCTCCCTTTCATTGGCATCTCAATGCAAGCTTCCATGACCCAATGGAAGTCCTGAATCTGCCCTAGTTTTCAGCCAGGCTTGGGCCCCAGGACAAATGCATGTGTTGTGTGAGGGGGGAAAGCAAGTGTGGGTCGTGGGGAGGCGCTAGCCTTGTGAGTGGGATGTGGCAGAGGGCATGAGTGATTGCAGAGGTCCAGTAGAGTGTCTGTGAGTGTATTGTGGCTGGCGCCTGTGAGTACTTTTGCCTGAGACCTAGCGTTTGTGCTGGCAGCGCATGCGTGTCTGTGTCCACGTGCCACGTGGCCGTGCATCTTTGTGCCTGAGTGATTGTGTGTAGGCCGTTGGCTAGTGAAGAAAAGAGACTGGGGGCTTTCCTGACTTGGTGTCTAAGGGGGAGGCTCAAGTGCCAATGTCCAGCGAATGCAATCCCTTCGCTCCTGGGATCGACACGGAGCTAGCTGATCACCTTTCATGACGGGAGGAAAGCCTGGACTTTGCCTGGGTCCGCTCGTCCTGTGTTGCCTTGGCCAGGGGCAAGTTGGGGTTGGGCCTTCCATGGCCCAGTGGAGGAGGACCAAAGTTCCCTACAAGGAAGTGGGGATTAGTGGAGGGAGGCAGCAGATAGCCTGAGTAAGTCTGGTCCTGCTCCTGGACCGGCCTAGGGGGATCATCGCAAGGCCTTGTGGTCCCAGCCAGGGTATGGGTCTCGGTGAACATCCTCCTGGATGACCCTGCAGAGACAGGCCTGGCTGGTCTAGGGTCCCTTGCAAAGTTGGTGCCCGGCCCCAGGGCCCCAATATTGTTGTAGGTGTTGTTCAAACTGAAAGGCATTGCCTGCTTGTCCCAGGCAGTCCCTGCACCTGGGACCCAGATTTGCTCCCACATTCCTGCCACGGGGTCTCCCAGTGATGCATGGGAGTTTGACAGGCCCCATTTCTCTGGAGGGAGTGAGTTGCATAGGTCAGGTGCACCAGGGTCCGGGCCTGCTTTCCTGTCTTGCCCACCCCCTACATCCTCTGCTGAGGGCAGCTTGAGGGCTCACCACTGGACCTGTTCCTCTCCCTTTCTGGGTAAATGTTTGCCTCTCTGTCTGTCACAGTGGCCACCCCCTCTCAGCCCCCTACCATCTGTTCAGCCTCTCCCCATCCACCTGCGTTTCTATGCATTGCTGTCCCCTGAAGATGTGGTGTGCTGCCTCATAGATCACAGCCACCCTGGAGCATTTCGGTACCCCGTACATCTCCTGACGTGGCCCAGCGAGCCTGGAGGAACCTCTTCTGTGTCACGGAAGCAACATGTTGGCCAGAGGGCCCGGCACACCAATGTGGCAATCCTAGAAGCCCCCGCCTGCCTGGCAGCCTACTGGTCCCATGAAGAGGGAGGGGAACGCTGCATTCCACCAAAGGGAAAAGGCAGCGCATGAGTGTGGTGCCTGGCCAGGCAATGCATCTCGAGCCTCCAATCCTGCAGTGGCTCTGTGTGGTGTGTGTGTGTGTGTGTAGCTGCTGCTGTCTGAAGGAGACAGGCAGGGAGTCCACATCACCACTGCCCTGACAGGGAGGGAGACCACACCATTGCCCTCACTTCACACCCTCTGCAGCTTATTAGTTCCCCAAAGTTGTAATGTGGCTTCGTGTAGACCCTGGGGCGTGTCCCTCACTTGCCTCCCAGAGCTACATCCCCCAGCCCCCTGACACCTTTCGGAGGCCCTTGAAATCATGCTGTCTGTGGCACAGGGGGCAGTGTTTTGAGTCAGCGCCCACGCTCATGGCAGCCTGCCGCCTAAGTGAGTGGTAAAGGAAATGGGACCAGGATGAACAGACATACGGCCAACGAAGGCCTGGGGAGGCTCCCTGTGAGAAGATGGCCAAGCACTGTGGGCGGAAGGGGACTGCTGTCCGTGAGACAGACACAAGCCCCAGGAGTCCCAGGGCCCATGGTCACGGGTCTTTCCTGTGCACTGCCACACACGGGAGGGATGGGCAGCCGATCATGAGGGGGGCGATGTGTGCTTGCCAGTGTGTCACTTTGAGGGCAACGGGGACAAACGGCAAGAGCAGCGCGCATGCTACGCAGCCTCCCCTAGTGTGGCGTCCTCCCCACGTCACACACCTCTTGTCACCGACCTTCCCTAGCCGGTGCACTGCTAGACTGCTGTCATGACATACATGTCTTCTTGGAGCAAGGATGGACGTAGAGAGTATGCAAAGGAGGCTGAGCAGATGGAAAACCAGGGGGCACAGGCAGCAGGCGCACAGCTGAAGTGTGTCTCGCGGACAGCCAAGGTGATCCGCTCAGTGAATCGGTCGGACTCGGGGCACAATGAACAAAGGTGGCGGTGTAAGAGGGAAAAGCGTGGAGGTCCCCCTTTACCCGTGTGTGTAGATAGCCGCGTGCCCAGCGCACCGTGGAATGCAAAGGTCGCTTTCGCGTGGCCAGAAGCCAAACAGGACACCCAGAGGGCACGGAGGGCCGGCTGCAAGCCCCCGGGAGGAGTTGCACTGCATGGGGCCCAGAGCCTTCCCGCCTAGGCAACAGAGGCGCCCCAGTTTCCGGGTGACCTAGGGTGCGGGACTGCCGAAGCCAGGCACACCACCCTCCCTATGATTTGTCCTGAAGGCAGTGAAGCAGCCTGGGCGTGGCTTGGAGCTCCCTCAGCCACAAAGCCGCAGGCGCACTCCTCTCACCACAAAGGCCTCCGAGGCAGCGGCAGCAGAGCGATAGCCACCGCCGAGGCATCCTGGGTACAGCACCGTGCGCATGCGCCCCCTGGACGTTTGGGCTCTGGGAGGAAGGGGGAGCGAGTTGCCAGCCATTGCCCTCCGGGCTCCCCTGACTGGGTCTGGGGAGGGGGGCCGTGCTCTCACCTCCCGCATCGTCGTCGGTAGGAGCCACCGTTTGTGTCTCCAGCCGGGGCCGCATGTTGCGCGACTCGTGTTTCCGAAACACTGGGGATGCCCGGAGGCCCCATGTCGCTTTCGACCGGGAAGGGGGCGGTCGAGAGACGAGGGCCCGTGGGGACACTGGGTCTCCGGCAGGGCCGGAGGTGCCGCAGGCCGAAGGCTTGCAGGCCACCAGCGAACAGCCTGTGCAGCAAGGCCAGGCCCGACCCGAGGGGCAGGTGGGCGGCCCCACGAGATATCCGTGCCGCTGGGGCATGACATAGTGGCGGTGGAGGCGCTGTGGGGCCTGGTGGAGCACGAGGTTGAGGTGGCGGCCGCGGAAGAGGACGCGCCTGGGGAAGAGGGGCATGACCAGAGGAAGAAGGGGGAGGAGGACGAGGAGCAGGAGCCGGGGAAGGAGAAGGTCCAGGTTCACGAGGAGGAGGACCTGAAGGACGAGGGGGAGCAGCAGGAACAGAAGAGCAGAAGGAGGAGGAGGAGGAGGAAGAGGGGGAGAGGCAGCAGGAGTAAAAGATTAGAAGGAGGAGGAGAAGCAGAAGCCCAAGCAGAAGGAGGAAGAGCGGAAGGAGGAGGAGTTGGCGGAAATGAAAGGGGAGGAGCAGGAGCACCAGGGTATCCAAGCGGGGGTGGGGGCGGGGGCGGCGGCGGCGGCGGCGGCGGCGGCGGGGACCGGGGCCGGGACGGGGGCGGCGGGGGCTGCGGCGGCGGCGGGGGCGGCGGCGGCGGCAGCAGTGGCAGGGGAAGAGGACCAGGGGGAGGAGCAGGAGGAGGCAGGGAAGGCGTGGGAGCCATTAAAGGGAGAGCAGAATTGCAAACCGAGGAGGAAGAGGAGCAGGAGAAGGGAGCGCTGGAGGAGCAGCAGCAGGGCGAGGAGGAGGTGGAAGGAAAGGAGGACAAGGAGGAGCGGGAGGAGGAGGAACGGAAGCCGCGTGAGCAGGAAGGCCGCTGGGTGGAAGAAGCCCTGGAGCTGCAGGTGAAGCAGGATAAGAAGGAGCAGTTCGAGACAGGCCTCCGTCCTTGCCCTTCCCCGCTGGAGGCTCTGGAGGCCCTTCAGATAGAGCTACAGCCCGTGAATAAACAAGCCAGCCGGGAGCACGCTCGACTCAAACTCAGGATGTGGCAGAGGCGGCGGCATCATCTGGAACGGAGAAGTGCCCTCATCCAGGGCATCCGTGGTTTCTGGGCCAAGGCTGTATCCTTCCTGCTGCTGGGGGAGGGTCCAGAGGGGGCTGGGCTTGCACAAGAGGAAGGAAAGGGAGGTGACATTTAGAGGAACCCGGGACAGGGACTGGAGCTAAGCCACGCTCCACTGGCCGGGAAGGTGCAAACGTGATCCCATCCAGTGGCCCTGGCTCTGCAATGAGTGTGGGAGGAGGGCAGTGCTGGGGTGGTGGAGGCACGTGTGCTGTCCGTGGCACCTGGCACGGAAACAGCGCTGCGAGAGTGGGGAGTGGCGGTGGAGGTCCAGGCCAGGACGGGGAAATGACCGAGGGCTTCTTCCCACGCAAAGCCGCGTGGGGGCACGTGTCTGGGTCCCGCTAAGCCTCCTGCTGCGGGTTAGGCGATGCGAATGCCCTCCGGTCCAGTCGGCGCGAGACCGGATGTGTGCTGTGTGGCTGTGTGGAAGTAAGCGTCCTCAGTGTCCTCATGAGCACACAAGGCTAGGCGTGGATGCGGGCGTCTGGGCGTGCACAGCCTCCTGTGCGTGTCTAGCAGAGCCCTGCGGAATCCGGAGACCCCGTGGGCCTGGATGCAGCCCGTGGGGAGGGCGTGAGGCCCTGGGGGAGGACGCCAGTCCCTGGGGGAGGACGCCAGGATGCTGTCCACACTGGTTCTCTGGGTCGAGCTCTCTCATGCCCAGCACCTGAAGGCTCTTTGACCTGCAGCAGTTTGTGAACCACCCTCAGATGTCAGCCCTGATTAGTAAGCACGATGAAAGCATGCTTCGCCACATGACCAATCTGAAGGTGGGCCTGGGAGTGGGAGGCGGTGTGGGTGGGTGGCTGTGTGGGCAGGGGAGGTGGTGGGGAGAAGTGGTGTGTTCCTTCCTCAGGGGAGGGCGGGTCTCCTGGAAAAAGATTTCACATTTCTGCCCCACATTTCTACCACAGCAGGTGGAGGAACACAAGTTTCCCAGGGAATGCCGGAAGATCCTGCTGTTTTCTGGCAAGAACCCCTACTTCCAGAATGAAGTCGTCACGAAGGAGTATGTCCTTGGCCTTGCTGGTAAGTGTCCACTGAATGCATGGGCGGCAGTGGGTGGAGGGTTGAATGTGATTAGTTCTCTGGCGCCTTCTCACATACTCGTCTTCCTGCAGGGTATACGGCGTCTCATTCCAGTCCCATCCAGTGGTACCCAAGGTACAGACAGGACGCCTACAGACGCAGGCATGGCAACAGAGGCCTCAACTTCTTCTACTGGTTCTCTGACCACAGCTTTGCCGGCTCTAGCAGGATTGCTGAGGTGGGGCCCTGTAACAACGAAGGGAGGTGATTTTCATGGGTTCCCCCACTGCGTGGGATAGCTACCTTAGGCCTGGCCTGTCTCCCCTACCAGATAATCATAGAGGATCTTTGGCACAATCCCCTGCCGTATTTCAAGATGAAGGAGGCCCCAGGAGAGAGAACTGAGAGGGAAAGAGGTGAGCAGCCAAGGGTGTGGGCACTGAAATGTGTGCCGTGGGGCCCATGGCACAATTCTCTTCTGCATGGAGGCACCGAGACTCACAGTGGCACAGGAGGTGACACCAGGTCAAAAGGGCATCAGCCTGAGATAGGGAGTGTTACGATGTAATGTGTCAAAGAGGCTTTGCCCCTTTGGGGAGGCTGGAGGTGGGCAGTGGGCTAGACAACAAGAATGAGCAGAGCAGGACATCCAAAGCTGGCTCATCAGATAGCACGGTGACAACTGTCATTCCAGGACCATGAACCCCACCCTCAGGCCTCCTACCACCAACTGTCATGTTGTCTGGCTTCTGGAGCCACTTGTCAGCTTTGGCACAGCTTATCACACCCTCCCATTCTACTTTCCGTTTGGAAACATTCAAGCAACCTTAAACAGGGCTAAGATAAGACTCACCGGTCCTGTGTGTGTGTGTGTGTGTGTGTGTGTGTGTGTGTGTGTGTATCGATGTGCGTGTGGGTGTGTCTGTGTGTCTCTGTCTGTGTGTACCCGTATATCCCAGGGATATGCACGATCTTGAGAAGACTATAAGGAGCATCGCACTTCATGGACCCCAGTGGAAACCCTTCGGACTCTCACCGATGGTCCACAAGTTTCTCCTGCCCACGAAATAAGGACAAGGCTGGTGGTGACACGTGGCACAGGGTGGGGGTCCAATACATTTGAAGAAATATAGAATGGGAGATAAACAGCATGAAGTGTTTGTGTGTGTTTTCTGCTCAGGTACGCTCTGGGGCGTGTCCATGTATACATGCGGCTGTCCAGAGGGGTAAGTGTTCTGTGCCTGCACATTGGAGTTCCAAGGAAGGGCGGGACGTAGGACATTGTCCGTAGGGATGGGTCACACATTGGGATTGCATGTGAGGTCAGTAAGATTGAACCAATGGGGAGTTGAGTGAGGGAGGACAGGGCACAAACCTGAGAGAAAGGCCAGGGCCCAGGTTCATATCTTTCCTGTGAAAATGAGGAAATTCAAGGAAATGGAGAGGCCAGCACAGGACAGGGATGTCCAATACTCAGGGTTTGGGGATGTCCAAGATGGTGCCCTCAGAATCCCGCATAGTGACATCTTCAGTCATGTTGACTGAACCACCACAGAGAGAGGAATTCTGCCTGGTGTCTGCATGGTTCCCGCCAACATGAATCAGACTCCCAGGTAGGAAGTAAGGGACAAATGAGGGACCAGAACACACAGGAGGCACACGGAAACAAGACACACGCTGGCAGGGGGATGTCTCTCCCAGCCAGGAACATGCCACATGGAAAAGAGTAAGTGGGAAAACGTTGCTAGACCGCTTTTCACACTTTACGCCTGCATCTGCAACGTGCAAGCCAGTGACGTTTGAGCCCCTAGGGTCCAAAGGGTTGGGAAACAGAAGGACGGAAAATAGAGGCGCGACTTAATGGTCACAGCAAGGCAGCTGCATTCGGGGACATTAACTGGCTGGCAGTGAGTGCATGGCCAATCCTCTGACGAAGGTCCTATGGGAACGGAAGGATTTCTGGCTCCGGGAACATATAAGAGAACACGCAGAAGCCCCTACACCTGACAGCAGGACAGCAATTGGATCTGTCAGTGGAAGAAAGGGGTTGAATTCTGAGGGAAACACACTCAAGCACAGAAGCATACACCAAAGACAAGACAGGCCAGCAGAGCCGCAGCTGACACAACACGCAGGTGTGCAGAGATGAAGGCGGTTACACGGATACAGCTGTGCCCACTTAGGCCAGGAAAGGAGGCATCATCTGACAGGCATTGGCACAGGCAAAGCCAGGAAAGGACACAGACATGCCAGGGCTCACTCAGGGAGACAGAGGAGCACAGGCAATGCAAGACATTTCCTGTACACAGAGAACAACAGGACGATCCGAACAGGCCAATGAGAGACACATGTGGTTCAGAGACATGGAAGTCAGAAGGCTCCTGAATTGCCGAGGGTGTCCCCGGTGGAGGGACAGCACTCTGGAGCCCACACACGCTGGTGTTGTGGTGGAAGAGGCCGCTAGGCAGCACATAGAGTTGTGCAGGAGGTTGAGCAGCTCCTGGACCCTGGGGCTACCCAGGGAGTGCTGTGGCGACGGGAGGACACACGGGGCTGCAGGGTGTGCAGCATGAGGGCTGTAATCCCTCGGACACAGAGCACCCAGGCCTCTGACCACGGTCCCTGGACACAAGTGTCCACACTTGAGGGTTTGGCTCTGGAGGCCGTGAGGGCATTCCACACCCACACCTTGCCCGTACCTTCTCTTTGGGACAGGCCGGGTGGAAAAGTCACCCTGGCCCCTCAGCAGGTATTTGCGGGAGATATGAACATGTGGGGGACCCTGTGTTTCCCTGTCCCGTAAAGTGTTCCTGCTCAGCAAGACCTATCAAGTAACGGCCTGCTTGTGCAGAAAGATGCCCCAAAGGGCTCGGCCTCATGACCACTGAGGCCGTATTCCCACTGCAGAATCATGGGCCATACTTACTTTGGATGTTCAAACCCAAAGACACGGGCCAGCACAGGGAGCTTTTCCAGGGTACCCCGACCTTTACACATCAAGCAGCTGAGAAGACGTGCTTCTCCAGCCAGTGTGCAGACAGCAGTGAGAGAAAGACCTGCCTTCCCTTCTAGAGAGTGCGACAGCCTCCTCCCTGGAAGAGGTAAGGCTTGGGCGTACAGATCCCCAACTCCACAGCGGGCTGACACCCCGCTGACCATGTTGTCTGCATACTGGTAGGGGCAAGAAGCCTCCATGCATTGGGACTGCCAACGCCTTCTCCGGAATAGAGCCATTGCAGAGAAGGCTCTTGTACTGCAGAGCTGTGCAGTGGGGATCCTGGGGGGCTTGGGCAACTTGGGAGACAGGAAGATTAGTGTGGGGATGTCAGTCTCAGGCACGCTGTGCTGGGGGCCGTGTAACTTGGGGATAGAGAAGAGCCTGCGGTGGACAAGGCTGAACTCTGTCTACTGCTCTGCTAGCACGGTGGAGCTTTTGCACCATCCCTAGCACAGACATCTCTGGCAAGCAGCCATCTGCTGTGTAAGGAGTACCCCAGCACTCACCTCTTCCCAGGTGAGGCTCATCCCAGTCCTTTCTAAGCTCCAGGCCTGCCCGGGACCTCTGCACAAAATGCTATGGCTGCACAAGTCCATCGTTCCCTATGTGGCCGAGGCAGCCTTTGTCCAGGCACTCGGGCCAAGGAACGCAGCTGCCTGGGATGAGGCGACCTCTCTGAGTGCCTGCTGGTGTTTGCCCTTGGGAGTCTTCTCACAAGTCTCACATGGCGTGTTGGACACACGGCTTAAGCCTGTGGACCCAGAGGAAGAGCAGCACCCGACTCATCACGGCTGACGATGAGAGGGCAGAGGGCACACGGGAGAGGATGGCGGGTCCGTGGCCTTTAAGAGCCCCACCTCCCCGCGACCCTCCCCTCTGTCGGCTTGCAATCTGGGCCCCCCATTCGTAACCTGAGGTCATTTCAGAAACAGCAAAGGTCACACAAGGGCATCCGTACTAGGACTCCTTCAGGAGTCTTGTGGGTGTGAGTGTGTGATCAAATTGGTTGATCAAAAAATTAGGTATTTTGTTTTGTTCACAATTTTATTTTCAACATTCATTCTCAAATTTGTATGCTTTAATATATGATTTTTAAAAAGCTCCTTGAAAATATGATTTGATTTTCAATCTTGCAACACGTCTTAAAATTTTATTTATTGAAAATTGGGATGACAGGTTTGAAGTCAATATTTAAAAGCTTCTCAAATTCATTCCATCTGACAATATTGCCCAAATTGCTGATATTTTATTTGATTAAAAAAAATTTTTTTTCAACGTTTATTTATTTTTGGGACAGAGAGAGACAGAGCATGAACGGGGGAGGGTCAGAGAGAGAGGGAGATACAGAATCGGAAACAGGCTCCAGGCTCTGAGCCATCAGCCCAGAGCCCGACACGGGGCTTGAACTCCCGGACCGCGAGATCGTGACCTGGCTGAAGTCGGATGCCCAACCGACTGCGCCACCCAGGCGCCCCATAAAATGTCTCAACTTATCTTTTTAAAAGTTATTTAATTTGAAAGAGAGAGGGAGAAAGAGACAGAGAGAGAGAGAGAGAGAGAGAGAGAGAGAGAGAGAGAGGGAGAGGGAGAGTACATGGGAGGGGCACAGAGATGGTGAGATAGAATCTCAATCGTGTATTAGTAACCCAAAAGCTCTGAAGAAACAAAAGTCCAGGACCAGATTAATTCTACTATAAACTTAAAGAAGAGTTACTCCCTGTTCTTCTCAAAGGAATTGCGACTTCAGTCTATGAGACCAGCATTAACTTGATATCAAAATCAGAAATGTAGTCCACTAAGAAAAAGAAGTACAAGCCCATATGTTTAATGAACATAGATGCAAATATCTTCAAGAAAATACTGGCATACTGGCATACATTTATTCCTAGTTTGCAAGTATAGTCCAATATTCACAAATCAATTAACATGGTACAGTACACCAATGAGATAAAGGAAGAGACCACATTATCATTTCAACAGATGCAGGAAAAGCATTTGAAGAAGTACAACATCCATTCATGATAAACACCCTCCGCAAATTAGGTTTAGAGGAAAAATACCTCAACATAATAAAGGCCATCTATGAAAAACTCATAGCTAAAATCTTTTTTCATGCGGAAAACCTGAAAGCTTTTCTCATAAGCTTAGGAACAAGACAAGGATGTCCACTCCCACCACTTTTTTCTTCAGCACAGTACTAGAAATCCTAGCCACAGCAATTAGACACTAAAAAGAAGTAAAAGGCAATGGAATCAATAAAGAAGAAGAAAAATGTTCTCGATTTATAGAAGACATGATACTCTACTGTAGAAAACCTGAAAGATCCCACAGACAAAACTGTGAGAACTGAAGAACGAATTCAGTAAAGTCATAGGGTACAATCAACATACAGAAATCTGTTGCATTTGTATACACTAATAACGAAGCCGCAGAAAGACAGATTAAGAAAACAATCCCATTTATAATTGGACCAAAAAATAAGATATCTAGGGGGAAACTTATACAAAGAGGTGAATAACCTATACTCTGAAACCTATTAAATAAGGTTGAAAGAAACTGAAGTCAACACAAAGGAATGGATAATTCCATGCTCATGGATTGAAAGGGCAAATAATGTTAAAATGTCTATGTTACCAAAGCGATCTACGTATTTAATGTAACCCCGATGAAAACACCAATGGCATTTCTCACAGAACTAGAACAAACAGTCCTAAACTTTATATGGGACCACCAAAGAACCTGAAGAGCAAAGCAATCTTAAACATACAAACAAGCGAACAAACAGACAGACAAACAAAGAAACACTGGAGGCATCACAAACTCCAGATATCAAGTTATACTACAAAGCTGTAGTTATCAAAACTGCATGTACTGGCACAAATTGGAACGTAGACCAATGGAACAGAATAGAATACCTAGAAATAAACCCACAAGTATCTGGTCTATTAATCTTTGACAGAGCAAGAAAGCATATAAAATGGGACAAAGGTATTCTCTTCAGCAAATGGTGTTGGAAACCTGGACAGAAATATGGAAAAGAACGAAACTGGACCACTTTCTTACAAAACACATGAAAATAAATCCAAAATGGATTCGAGATATAAATGCTGAACCTGAAACCATAAAAATCCTAGAAGAGAACACAGGCCATAATTTTTTGACATTAGCCAAAGAAACGTTTTCTAGGTATATCTCCTGAGACAAGGGAAACAAAAGCAAAAATAAACTATTGGGATTGCATCCAAATAAAAAGCTTCTGCACAGCTAAGGAAAAACTCCACAAATTTGAAGGGCAACCTACCGAATGGGAGAAGATATTTGCAAGTGACATATCTAGTAATGGATTAGTATCCACTATATAAAGAACTTACAAAACTCAATACTGAAAAACGAAATTGTCCAATTAAAAAATGGGCAGAAGACCTTAACAGACACTCCTCCACGAAGACGTCCAGATGGCCAACAGACACGTGAGAAGATGTTTATCATCACTTACCATCAGGAAATTGCAAGTCCAAAGGACAATGAGATACCACCTCACACTCTTTGGAAGAGCTAAAATCAGCAACACAATGAACAACAGGTGTTGGTGAGGATATGGAAAAAGAACTTTTGCACTGTTGATAGGAATGCAAGCTGGTGCAGTCACTGTGGAAATCATAGTGGGTTCCTCAGAACGTGAAAACTACAACTGCAGCAATCACACTACTGTGGATTTACCCAAAGAATACAGAAATGATAATTCAAAGAGATACACGAACCCTGATAATTTTGGCAGCATTATGGAACAGCCACGTGTCCATCAAATCATGAATGGATAAAGATTTAGTAGGTATATATGATGTGGTATTATAATGTGGTATTATACACACATAATTATATGATGTGGTATATTATGTATAATACCCACACACAGGGGAATAGTACTCAGCCACGTAAAATAATGAAATCTTGCCGTCTGCAACAACATGAATGGAGCTAGAGAATATAATGCTAGGCAAAATAAGTCAGTCAGAGACAGAGAGATACCATATGACTTCATTCATATGTGAAATTTAAGAAACTAAACAAATGATCAAATGTTGAGGAAAATAGTATTAGACAAATCAAGAAACATACACTTAATTATAAATAACAACATGCTGGTTACCAGTGGGGGGTGGGGGGAGGTGTGCAGATGTAGTGAGTGAAATATGTGATGGGGATTAAGGAGTGCACTTGTTGCCATGAGTACTGGGTATTGTAAGGAATTGCTGAATCAGTATATTGTACATCTGAAACTAATATAACACTATATGTGAAAAAAAATAGGGGCATTCAGGTGGCTCAGTTGGTTGGCCATCCAACTTTGGCTCAGGTCATGATCTCGCAGTTCGTGGGTTCAAGCCCTACATTGGGCTCACTGCTGTAGGCATCACGCCCGCTTCAGATTTGCTATTCCTCTCTCTCTGACCCTGCTTGCATTCTCTCAGAAATAAATAAGATATTGTTTAAAAACCATAAAATGTTTAAAAATAAACTCAATTTATAAGAAAAAGAAAACAAAAACACTTTAGAGCACCTGATTAAATTACCGGATTTTCTGATATCTTAGGTATCAGGAAATTCATTTGTTTGCATATGTGTTATTATATCTTTTTAGGTATTCTCTGTCCTGTCCTGTTTTACTACTACTAATAATAGCAGTAATAATAGGATTCTATATAAGGGGTGTTTGCTATGTTTCAGATATTGTTCTAAACTCTTTATATGATCATTGTATTCATCTCTTGGCCTTACACATATGAGAACTAAAGCACAAAAGCATTAAAACAACCTGTGCCGATGATCATACACCTAGTACTGGTGAGACAGGATGTAAACTTGGGTGAGTTGGCACTAGAGGACACTATTTCATGCCACCTCTCGGTTCCATCACATGCCACCTGTGTTGATCTTGGGAGCAGACAAGTTCCAAACCTCTGAACTTCTTCAATTTGCTGCTGTGTAAAAGGAGGTGAAGAGTAACCCCCCCTCCCTCATAGGGCCCTAAGGAGAATGACATGAATTACTTGTGAAATGTTCAGAAGCTCACCTGGTATGAGTAAGAACTAAGTAAGTGTTGGCAAGAAACATCTCAGCCAGGGTAGCTGGTCCCCAAGTCTTACTCATTTGCTCCAGTGTTAGAATTATGGGGTTATGCTAGTTTTTCAAAGAAATGACTTGCATCGCTTTCATTCTCTTGCTGCTTTTTCTTAAACCAGTTGTAGTCATTTACATTGTCTCCAAAACATTCATTGTCTGTTTTATTGGCATATGTACATAGGATTTTTTAATAACCAAAAGCTCTATAATGTTCCCATGTTTTACTTTAATAATTTGGTTTCCTTGAATTTTCTGTTTACAAGAAAAAAAGTTTTAATTTTACTGACTTTATCTTGGTTCACTTTTTAATTTCTTGGTTAAATACAAAAGTTTTTGTATTTAAGGAAAACATCTAACACTTTCAAGTTGCCCTTGTACAGCTTTGATCATATCTGACAATTACTTTGTGGTGCTATTCCTAATCAACCGGCTTTTTGGGTGTTATCCCAATCACATTGTTCAGTGACCTCCCTTCTGGGTCACATTTGTTCCCTCTCCAATTGCTCTCTCAGGCTACTCTCACCTCAGGGGCTTCTCTTCTAAGACTGAAATTCTCTTGACTCTGTTTATCTCCTTCCATCAAGTGTCAATTATACATAACTGCGATGAAGGAAGGGAGATCAGATTTTTCATGAGTCTTCCTGTTGAAATTACAGGATCCAGGCTCACAAGGTAACAATTTAGCATTCTCCCATACAAACAAGAAATAATTAGAAATATAGTCAAGAATTGGCGCCATTTGCCATAACAGAAGTAAAAGGAGAAGGAGGTGGAAGGAGGGAAGGAAGGAAGGAAGGAAGGAAGGAAGGAAGGAAGGAAGGAAGGAAGGAAGGAAGGGAGGGAGGGAGGGAGGGAGGGAGGGAGGGAGGGAGGGAGGGAGGGAGGGAGGGACGGAGGGAGGGAGGGAGGGAGGGAGGAAGGAAGGAAGGAGGGAAGGAGGGAAAGAAGGAAGGAGGGAACTTAACAAGAAACATGAAAGAAGTATATAAATAAGCCTTTCAGAAAACTTTATACTCATCTCAGAGAGATTTAGAAATAAAAAAGCTTAAATATAAACATTCCTTGTGTTGGAATGGGAAAAGTTATTATTGTAAGAATGCCAACTGTCTCTAAATTACTATGTAAATTTGTTGAAATCCCAATAAAATATGGAATGTTTAAATCAGATCAGCTGGTTCCAAGATTTTTGTATAAATATCGAAATTCAAGCTGATCCAGATAAATTTTTTTGAAAAGGAAGCATATGAATTAGGCGAGTTCTACCAGATAATAAATTATGTTATAAAGCAAATGTGGTTAAGCTGAATGAATGAATCATCATAGAGAGTCCAGAAATATGTTCAAAGCATATGCAAATTTAGTATATAACTAAGTGAACCTTTCAGAGCAAATGCATCGTTTGAATAATAGTAACTATGATACTATTCATGAAGTTTCAATACTTTTCTTATAAATGTCTTAATTTACATTATGTCATATTATTATATGCTATAATATTGTTACCAATGTTATATGTTTTCTTATAAAAATGCATCTATCAAATCCTAGGAGAAAACAAGAAAGTTATTTTTCTATTCTCTATTGGGAAAAGCCTTCTTAATATTTACTGAGCGTTTGTTGCTAAGAAATTTTAAGCACTTACGTATTCATTTATTTAATTATTGAATTTCCACACTGTGATAATGACCATTTCACAAAAGAGAAAGCAAAGAACAAAAAAAGGTAAGGGGACTTTATTTGTTTCCCTATAGCTCATGATGGAATTACATAGTCAGATAGTTTCACTCTAGAGCGTGTGTTCTCAAACGTGATGATACCAACTGACAAACACCAGAGAGAGCAGAAACAATGGTGGAGCCCAGTGGAAGGCCGTGGCCTCAATCCCTCCTTGGCCTTAAAAGGTAGGCAGTATCTGCCTGCACTTGTCCACAGGTGGGTCATTGTTAGCATAGGCATAAAAATATCTTCGCATCATTACTTAACCTGTGAACAAGTGGCAGTATGGCCCTGGTTGCAGAGAAAGAAAGTCTGCCTACCACCAGGAAGCGGTGTGTGAGATGCAGTCTTATAAACTGGGAAATTAGTTATGCTATACCTGGCAGCACCTTAACCTGGAAATACAACATTCCATTATAAACAACCTATGCGTTTCCTCCAAGAGTAAAAAAAAAAAAAAAAAAAAAAAAAGCCCAGGAGGCAAGCTTACCCCATACCTGCAAGGAGGATTGTTTCCCACATGCTTTGTTTAAGAAGTATCTTTTATGTGGATCAAAGGAAACTATAACTTTCTTAGGTAAGATTTATGTGTCAAAGCGTTCATTGTTGCCAACGCTGCAACACAGTCATCTGCAGAATCACTTTAAATCTTATCTCACTGCCTCCCCCAGTTCTATTACAAAGGGAGAAGATAATTTTTAATGTAAGTCAATCTATGGTCCTAGGAGAAAACATGGGGGAATTCTTCTTATAATCCAGAATGACAATGATCTTTCTAAAATAGGGGTGGACATTAAGCTCAGATGTAACGATAGTAGTGAAGGATCATTTTTGTTATATTGAACATATATTTTTTAATTTTGTAAAGAAAAAATAAAGCCAACAAAAGAAAAAAGAAAAAGAAAAAATAAAGTGAGGTGCCTGGGTGGCTTGGTAGGTTAAGCGTCCAAATTCGACTGAGGTCACGATCTCATGGTTTGTGGGTTTGAGCCCTGCATCTAGCTCTTTGCTGACAGCTCAGAGTCTGGAGTCTGTTTCAGATTCTGTGTCTCCCTCTCTCTCTTCTCCTTCCCTGCTCGCACTCTCTCTCTCTCTCACAAAATAAATAAACATTAATCTAAAAAACTAAAAAAAATATTAAAATATAGGCAAATGAAAATTAGTGGAAATATTTGCACCACCAATAGAAACACAGAAGACATATTCCCATAATGCTTGTATTGCTTTTTTTTTTAAGCCACACTGTGAAACAAAACAAGAATCCAATGGAAGGAATAGAGCAAAGAAAAAGGAAGTTCACCAGAAAACAATCATAAATGACTTTTAAAAACTGTGAAGACGTACAACCACAGTTTTAGAAAGCAATTGCAAATAAAAATGAAATACTACTACTCTTCTATTGGACAAAAACATTAGTAATGCACACTATAGATAAGGGAAGAGGAAAGAGGCATTTCAGAAATGTAATTGGCGAACTGGCACCTCTTGTTGGAAGACAGTTAAACATGATAATGGTAAAAATAACAGTAACAACATTTATTGAGTATTTGGCATGTTGGACAGACACTGATCTATTTCACATATTTTAATTTAATGATTCCTCATAACAACCAAATGAAGTGCTTTGTATTACTACCCCTCTGAGACATCAGAGGCACAAGAAGATTAAGACATGTGCTGTGAATGGAGTAGCTGAATTCAAATGCAGTAGTTAAAATTCAGTTTAAAATACCAAACTTGACAATATCCATAAAAACTCAACGTATTTATACCTGTTATCCGTATACCTTCATGAGGGTTAGGTTTTTCCCTACGACACAGAACAAGGAAGAACTATGGTTTGAACAGGGTAAAAGTGGATTTCTCTCCCAAATAAATGAACTTTGGAGGTATACAGCTCAAGTCTGATTGGGCAGCTGTATTCGATGAAGTGCCTAGAAATCTAGTTCCTACCAGCTCTTGCTGGAAGAGTCTCAGTTTACTTTCCATCCAAATGGTTTGGCCCTAGAGTTCAGGATCCAAGGCAGCATGTGAATGACATCAAAGACAAAATAAAGGACACAAGGCACACAGCAGTCTCAACTTTCTCAGAAGCTGCCACATGACACTTCCTCTTATATTGCTTTGGCTGCAAGGGAAGCTGGGGTATGTAGTCCTCATTTTGAATGCCCGTAGGCACAGCTAAGCGCTGGTAATAACCTGCAAGGGAAGGAGGTGGAGGAAGGGATGTGGAAGAGGTTCTTTCTGTCCTACTGATACCACAATTCCAGTTCTAGGAAATTTCCCAAGATTTTTACATTACAAACCTTCCTTGATTTAGGATGGAGTCACCTCTAGATAAAACCAGTGTGAGTTGAAATTATTCTAAGCCAAAAATGCATTAAACACACACAATGGGCTGAATATCCTAGTTTCGTCTAGCCTCTATTATGTGTGTTCAGAAGAGTTGCATTAGCTGAAATTATGAGCCATCATCTAACACAGAGCCTATGTTACATTAAAGTTTAACTGTCTCATGTATTTCAGTGAATACTGTGTCGAAAGCATAAACACAACGGTTGTGTGAGTACAGAATGGCTGTAAGCATATAGATTGTTCGCCACCATGATCGTGTGGTGGACTGGGAGCTGTGGCTGGCTGCTCTGCCAGGCATCACAGGAGAGGGTCGTGTCGCCTCTCATTAGCACTGGGAGAGGTCAAAAACTTAAATTTGAAGTACAAATTATCTTTTAAAACGTTTAATGTTTAGGGGCGCCTGGGTGGTGCAGTCGGTTAAGTGTACGACTTCAGCCAGGTCACGATCTCGCGGTCCGGGAGTTCGAGCCCCGCGTCGGGCTCTGGGCTGATGGCTCAGAGCCTGGAGCCTGTTTCCGATTCTGTGTCTCCCTCTCTCTCTGCCCCTCCCCCGTTCATGCTCTGTCTCTCTCTGTCCCAAAAATAAATAAACGTTGAAAAAACAAATTTAAAAAAAAAAAAAGAAAAAAAAACGTTTAATGTTTATTCAAGTTTTTGAGAGAAAGAGAGACAGAAAGAGTGCGAGCAGGGGAGGGCCAGAGAGAGAGAGAGACACACACACAGAATCTCAAGTCAGCCCCAGGATGCAAGTTGTCAGCATAGCCTGAGGCAGGCTTGAACTCACGAACTGTGAGATCTTGACATGAACTAAAGTCAAATGCTTACACCACTGAGCCAGCCATGTGCTCTTCCAAGCGCAATTTGTAAACAATGCTATCATTTTCACACCATTGTAAGGTCCAATAACTAGAAGTCAAACGATATTAAGCCAGGGACTGCCTGTCCTCCATTCATCCTTGCAGATATATTTTTGATCATCCTATGCCTGCCAGTAAGCTCACCCCCATGGACTGCATCGTTTAGGCTTTCTTGTCCTCTGGCTTCCATCCATAGTTGGCAGGTATACTAATAGGTAGCCAGAGAGCAAAAGAAAAGCAGTCATTATATGTACTCAGAACTCTGGAATTGTGGCAGTGGCTTATTCCTCAGTCTATGGCCACATCTCCTGTTAGGTGGCATCTCTCCCAGCTGTGGACTCATTGGCTTCTAGTAACACTTGTCCTTTCCTTGTCCCTTGGTGCCTGGGAGAGGTGAAGTCTTCTCGTGCTAGTCCCCAAGGTCTCAACCACTTAGTTTGGAGCCCGTTTATCTCACCAGCACCTGTGTTCATAGTTCCTCCATTAAACTCTTTCCAGGTAAGATTTTCGAGGCATCACCCGCACTCTTGCTGGACTCTGGCAGGCAAACCTATGTACAAAGACTTTCACTGCAGTATTGTTTTCTATAGTCGTAGACTACAAACAAATTGAATACACATAAACAGGGGACAGATTAAATACCTCTAATGCAGCCAGGGTAGGAAATACCATGAAATATATTTAAAAAATAATGTCCCATTGGACCAGACACTTTAATTTTTAAGAGGGCAAATCTCATGTCATACCTTTTAACACTCACAAAAATCATGTCTCTATAAAATGGAGAGTTCTAGATAATATCTTGGTACCAGATATATATGTATATTTTTTTCATGTGAGATATGCATATCAAATACTTTGAGATTCTGGAAAAAAAACCCTACAAACTGAAGGGGCGCCTGGGTGGCGCAGTCGGTTAAGCGTCCGACTTCGGCCAGGTCACGATCTCGCGGTCCGGGAGTTCGAGCCCCGCAGTTCGAGCCCCGCATCGGGCTCTGGGCTGATGGCTCAGAGCCTGGAGCCTGTATCCGATTCTGTATCTCCCTCTCTCTCTGACCCTCCCCCGTTCATGCTCTGTCATTCTCTGTCCCAAAAATAAATAAAAACGTGGAAAAAAAATTAAAAAAAAAACCCTACAAACTGTTAAAAGTGGTCTTCTTCTGGGGAAGAATAATGGAGGCCTAGCGAGGACATAGATTTACTTTCATTGAATAACTTTTTTTGCTACTGTATGAATTTTTACCATGTGTATATTACCTTTAAAAAGCTCGTTAAAGGAAAAAAAAAAGTTTTCCTTAGGATACATATAGGGAAGTTTATGAATCTGACAATAACACTCCTCTGATATTTCAATATTGCAGTTTGGATCCCAACTTCCTCCCCTCCCTACTCTGCCCACCCTTTATCCTCTCCCTCCATACAGGGTCACTAAGCCCTCTTCTCCTACAGAACAGCACTTCCGGGACTACTGTGGTCCTTACTGTGCGTTCCCCATGTTGTCACGGCTCTCACTGCACTTGAGTTTCATCATGATCCAGAATCATCTTACATCATATAGTTCTTATAGCTAAGCTTTCAAGGCTTGGCCTCTTAGGAAATTAAACTACCTTTCATATTTCTTCAAAAAATCTTACTCTCTCAGCTTACAACTCTTAGAATATGGTAAATTCTCCCACGATTGGCTAAAGGACCCTCCAGTTGAATTCAAATGCTCTAGTGTTACTCTGCATTGAATTCATAGGAACAAAAGTCTTTATTGAGCCCTTTGTCTTCAGACCCATTCCTTCCTTTATTTGCCAATTGAGCATCAATTTATTGAGTGTCTATTTTATTCCCAAACTGTAGGAGGTGCTAGAAATTAATGAATGGATAGTCCTGGTCCACAGAACTATTAAGTCCTATTGGAGACATGAAAGTGTAAGATGTGTTGGGACACCTGAGTGGCTCGTTGGTTAAGGGGCCGACTTCAGCTTGGGCCATTATCTCAAAGCTTGTGAGTTCAAGATGCATGTAGGACTCTGTGCTGACAGCTGAGAGCTGGAGGCTGCTTCGGTTTCTACACCTCCTTGTCTCTCTGCCTCTCACCCACTGATGCTCTGTCTGTCTCTCCTGCAAATATATAAATAAATAAATAAATAAATAAATAAATAAATAAATAAATAAATAAATAAACAAACAGTAGGAAAAAAATTAAGTGTAAGAGGTGTCAATTGAAGTGTGTACAGAGATTAGAGTCGGGGCATAGAAAGAGAGTGTTGGATCAGGATAAGTAACTAGAGCAACTTTCTAAGAGTATGAGTGACGGTGGGTAGTAATAAAAGGTGAGTAGGGGTGCCCTAGGAGGACTCGTGAAAGGGACGTCATGTAACGCCTTGGAAACAACGTAACTTGAAGCAGGAAAGCAGGACACTTGAAGTAATGTATGACCTTTGATAGAAGATTAAAATGGTGAGTTAAGCTGTCAGATGACATCATCAGTGTCATCACCACCCTGGAAAGAATCAAAAGGGAAGGGGAAAGGGATGAATTAAGAGTGTCTACTACATCACCAGACACATTAAAGATGCTCAACATCACTAATCAGAGAAACCTGAATCAAAACCACAATGACACATGAATTCACACCTGACAGAATGGCTAGTATCAGCAAGACAAGAAATAACAAGTATTGGTGGGAAGGTAAGAGAAAAAGTAACACCAATGCACTCTTGGTGGGAATGTAAATAGGTGCAGCCACTCTAGGAAACAGAATGCAGGTTCCTCAAGAAATTAACTCCGAAATAGTATATCATCCAATAATTCCACTACTGGGTATTTACCCAAAGAAAAGGTGAACCCCAATTTGAAAAGAGGCATGCACCTCTGTGTTTATTAAAGCATTATTTATGATAGCCCAGCTATGGAAGCAGCCCAAGAGTCTGTCCACAGATGAATACATAAAGAAATGTAGTGTCCAGATAATGGAATATAATTTAATTGTAAAAAAAAAAAAAAGGAATAAAACCTTGCCGTTTGCAACAACATGTGTGAACCTAGAGGGTATTATGCTACATGGGATTATTCCGATAAAAGGGAATACCATATAATTTCACGTTTATGTAGAAGCTAAAAAACAAAACAGAAAAAGAAACAGACAGATTCTTCAGTACAGAGAACAAACTTGTGGTCACAAGAAGAGAAGTGGATGGGGTGTGTAAGATAGGGAAACGTGACTAAGAGTTACAAACTTCCTGTCATAAAATACATAACTTACAGAGATGAAAAGTACAGCACAGGAAATATAGTTGATATTATAACAACAGGAAATGGTGAAAAATGGTGATTACACTTACTACGGAGAGCACTGAATAATGTATAGAATTATCAAATCGCTATTTTATACACCTGAAACTAAAATAACACTGTATGTAAACTATACTTCAATAATAGAAAATGAAAAATGAAAAAATTCATCTATTACCGTTGTTATCTGGGAAATAAAAAAAAGAGAGAGAATAGGTTAGATGTTTGAATTATTTTAGCCTGCCTTAAAGTATGTACCAATTAAGACGCTGCATCAAAACATACCATGGTGATGGGGAAGACATCTAGGTATAAAACAATAGGGCATATTAAGGAATTTGCTGATAGTTGATCATGAGGGAGTCTAAGGGCATGAACAATTGGCCCAGGACCAGTAAGGATGCAAAGGTGGGGGCAGGGTGTGGATGGGAAAGGTGTTTTTCTCTCATGCGGGAGTGTGGGGGAAGCACAGCTTGGAAGGCAGTGATGTAATACCTTTTGCATGTTACAAAGTCCTCTCTAAGGGGAGTAGAGATATGAGCTCCATCATGAGGCTCCACTGATGCCAAGCAAGGATACAGAAGGGTGCGGCATAGAGGAAATGTGGTTGCCATAGTATCCACAGAAGTGAGTTACTAATTGAATCATACTGGTGAGGGAATGAGAGGAATTACACTAGGATAAAGAATAAAAAGTGGAGAAGGAAACTTTGGGAAAATGTGCTCGTTTGAGGTTCTTTGTGAGATGACCTCTTAACAAAGCGTAGGACACAGTCAAGAATGGGAATGATTCAATTTCCAATTTTTCTTATACCCTCTCCCTATATCCAGTGTGATTTTTCTCTACTGTGTAATGCCTGAACCTCTTGTCTCCTTCCTACTCCAACCTTGCCTAATTGATACATACTCACTCTTTAAGGATTAGTTCAAGATACCACCCCATCTGAAAAGTCCCTTACAACACTTCATCTCCTTCGCCTGGAGGCTGAGTTACGTGGATTTTCCCTTCACACTCTCCTAATGCTCCGTGCATCTTTGGACCATTACACCATAAGATCTGTCTCCCCTACATGATTGTAAGCTCCTTGTGATTGTAAGTGCCTTGTGAGTAGGGTCTACCCCTCATCTCTAATGTCCCAAGCATATAGCACAGTGCTTCGTAGGACTCAGTTGGCTCTCAGTGATTGCCGAATGAACTAATGAATCTAGAGTGGGAATAGGAACATTTTTGTCTCTCATACTGGGGTTGGGGTTGAAAGTTGTGTTGAAAGGTGTCATTATGAGTCTGAGTGAGAGTTTGAAGGTGTCTACAATCTACGTTTTATCTTTGAAATAAGAGCCATTTCCCAGGGAAAGGTGGAAAAGATAGGTTGAGGGAAATGATGGAGGTATGGAATAGGTGCTGTGGGGAGAAGACCGCTTAAGATTGGCAAGAAGCTCTGCGGGTATGTTGACATCAGCAACCATAAAATTATAGTGAGTGACCCTAGTGACTGTGAGTCCCTGTAACAGTTCACTGGGCTGAGTGAGACAGAGGATGGGCTGACAGAGTGGAGGACTCATCCAAGCTTCAAGGCCACCAAAGTAGATGCAGCAGAGGACTAGGACGTTCCAGCACAAAGTGACGTACTGAGGTGTCTACACTGCATTAGGAAGGGAAGTGGAACCACAAGGGATGATATGCAGGGAAATGAGAGGGAGGAAGGAGGGACCACAAGTCTCTATTGGGCTGAAGAAGACAAGTTGTGAAGTCAAGTAGTGAGACACCTGGTTAGGGGAGGCTATCTTCTGAGATATTGGCACGTTAAGTTTGACATTCTAGCAGGAGACATGTGGATGATCATAGAGCTCAGAGCACCATCACGGAAGTTAGCTCCTGGAGGAAACTGACTCTTAAGGTGGTGGGAGCCAGAAAATTTAAAGAACACTGAAGCCACATTGCTAGAGCAATTTTACCAGGATTCTGAAATTGCCCATAACAGAGGTAGGAGCAACATGAGAAGAAAGAAGAGTAGGAAGGGACTCCAGAAATTTCCATGAAGAAAACGGTGGCACTCTGGGATTGAATAGATGGACTAAGGAGGTGAAGGCAGGAATTTCAGGGGAGTAGAAAGATCATGGCCTGGAGGTGGTAACAAGGGGCCTGTAGATCACTATCCAGCCTCTCCCTTAACCCTGAAGGAGTTTTCTCCCTGCTGGAGCAATGTCTCCAACCTCTAGAACCTACACAGCATTTATCTTTGTTCCTCATTCTGGCATCTTGATTCTGCTTGCTGAGACATCTCTTAAATGGAGTCCCCAGTCTGATTCTTTTTTTTTTTTCATGGGCATCACTACATGTCCCAGAATGTTATGACATCAAAACGAATATGGCCTGTTTTTCATTCCTTCATGTGACCAATGGGACCAACTCTACTGGACGTAGACTGAGTTTCACTCCAAATGATGATGGACTCAACATGCTACTTTTCCCAAGAAATAAACTTGTATCTTAGAAGATCCTCCCAGAAATAACAGTGTTACCCAACCCACCCAGCAGAGTTGGCAAGTAAGGCAGCCTGCTAAGAACACATCAAAATGCAAACATGTTTTCCAGTGCTGCATCTTTAGCATGTAGGCAGGTAGTCCAAAGCCAAAGAAGTAAATTATTTTAAGTTAGGGAATGAAAGGAAGGTAAACTGCCATAAAGGTATTTTAAACTGCTGGGAAAAAGGAGTCGAATATGAGTGTCATAAACTCACAATCATTCATACAGGACATCATACATATATTCCAGGAATTTTAAGATAGTAACATGTGGTTCATATGGTAGAGAAAGCTCCACTATTGCCACTCTCTTTATGCTCTGCCAATAACGTGGTCACCATGAAAGCTGCCTGACACCTACTAAAAAAACACAATTAATAACAGATGATAACGGAGTGCCCATGAAATACCATGGTAGACATGTGTGGGCAGAGGTTATGAAGCCCAGAACATGGTCCCTGCCCTTAAGAAACTGGAAACTTAAGGGAAAGTGAAGTGAAACCAATAAGAGTTAAAACCTGTGTTAAAATACCTGCTTGACTTCTAGTCAGCATCAAGAATCAGACATGTTATGTCTGTGGAACTGTGAACATCGCCTCTGTGTTAGAGAGTTCTCTTGAGTTTTATAATGTTGCGAAAAACTGGCCTTTTCTGAGCCTGGGCAATTCCCAAACTTGTGCATTGTGACACAAGCCTGTCAGATCAGTGGGCTCCTTATACGCTGCTTCCTGCAGAATGAGCTGGCAGTTTTATCTGTCTTCCACACCACCTGGCTTAGCAAATTAGATCATATTAGGGCGATCGTCTCAGAGACAATAAGAGGCATCTGTAACTGAAAGAGACCTTGAGGATATCTTCTAAAGAGACTTTGAGGGGCGCCTGGGTGGCGCAGTCGGTTGAGCGTCCGACTTCAGCCAGGTCACGATCTCGTGGTCCGTGAGTTCGAGCCCCGCGTCAGGCTCTGGGCGGATGGCTCGGAGCCTGGAGCCTGTTTCCGATTCTGTGTCTCCCTCTCTCTCTGCCCCTCCCCCGTTCATGCTCTGTCTCTCTCTGTCCCAAAGATAAATGAAAACGTTGAAAAAAAAATTTTTTTAAAGAGACTTTGAAGAGTAGAAAGGTCAACAAGAGGAGTATAACTATCATCATTGTTTTTTTTTTTAACCCGTCCTTCTCTTCCTCTGTTATACATGCTACCCTTTAGTAAAATATATAAAATCAACACGTTTCTTTTATCTTGGCATAGAGTGTTGTGAGAAAGAGTACCTTACATTATGCAGCCCATTTTTATGTACAAAATCCTTCTGCATATATGAACCCTTTTGGTCCTCAAAGCAAACACTATAGAAGTAAGAATTGTTGACACAATTTACAGAAGTTCATTTGGGGTTTTGGCTCCATTCACTCCCCCAATACAGGTAGGTAAACAGTTACCTTTCCCACCCGCATGAGCAGGAGTTCCCCTCCTTATAGATCAGACAAGTCTTTGTTCTAAATGTCACCACTCTTTCTAGGCTCTGCTTCTCCTACCTGCCAATACTTTCTACTAATTCTCTCCATACAATTCAATTCAATTCAATTCAATTCAATTCAATTCAGTACATTCGATTCAATTCAACTCAATTCAATTCAACTCAATTCAACTCCTTTCAATTGACAATTAACAAAGGGTAACCATAAGTCAAACTGGATACTAGGAACTGCAATGACCAAATTGATACCCTCAAGGAGTGGCCAAATTATCTAGGGAGACAGGGACGCAAATTATTACAATATGGCAAAAATTACAGGACAGGGCACTGCACATGGTACCACAAGAGTTCCAAGAAGGGACTAATTAACTCTGCCTGGTGGGATTAAGTAAGTAATGGTTGAGGCAAATTTGAAATATGAGTGATTACGGTAGCGAGGGCTTCTCAGGCAGATGCAAACTTACCTATGCAAAGGTAAAGAAGTGGGCAACCGCAGGAAGTTCAATCTACTGCCTGCACATAGCAACATCCTATGAAATTGGAGGAAAGCAGCACGAAAGTTACTTGATGGCCACTGACTAAAGGGAGGTCAGAAGGCTACTTCCTCACACCCCTAGACCTCTATCTAGTTCACAACTTCCTTCTCCGCAAACTTCCAACTGTTCCCAACCCTTCTTCACTCTGGTCTTATAACTTTGCCTATTACCGCACTGAGAAAACCAGCTGAGTGAAAAGAGAATTTGCAAAATCACCTATCGCATCTACCATTCCATCTACATCTATTTCCTTGTGCTCTGCTTTCACCAACATTAATATGAAGGATCTGTTCATTCCTCTCTGAGCCAATTATCTTTTGGACACTAGACCAAAGTCAATCTTGCCCTGTTAAGAACATTTCTGTCAGCAATTCTCCCTCACTCTGCCATATCATCGTTTCCATCAGCAATATGGAAATTACAAAAATGCTTTTATTTCTCAAACTTTAGAAAGAAAAAGCAAAGCCCTCTCTTGACCCTGTTCCCTTCCCTTCCCACTGCTGCCTCCTTTTTCGCCCTCATTTTGTCACAACGCTCCTTGAAAGAATTGCCTTACTCCCTGTCTACAGTCATTCTCCTCCAATTCTCTGTTCAAACCACTCCCTTTCGGCTTTTCCCCGGTGCTACTGAAATGGTTCTCATCACATGTCAATGACATCCACTTTGGAAAACACAGTGATTATTTATATTTTAGTAATTTTTAAAGTGTATGTATGCATTTTGAAAGAAAGGGACAGTGAGCAGGGGAGGATATGAGACACATGGAGGCATAGAGAGAATCCTAAGCAGACTCCACACGGTCAGCATGGAGCCCGACCTGGGGCTTGAACCCACAAACCATGAGATCATGACCTGAGGTGAAACCAAGAGTCAGACACTTAACCAAGTGACCCCCACCCATGTGACCCTGATGATCATTTATTTGACCTCATCCTGTTTGACTTGCCATCAGCACTTGACCAATTTGATTCCTCCTTCCTTGAAACACATTCCTTACCAGGCTTCCTGGACTCGAGACCCTCCTCATGTCTCGCCTACTCCTTCAGTGGCCACTGTGTCTAGTTTCCTTCGCTAGTTTTTCCACATCTTGCAGTACTTTAAGAGTTAGAGACCCCAGAGCCCAGTCCTTGCATGCCTTCTCTCTCATCCATTCTCACTCCCTCGCTGATCTCATGCGATCGCATACTAAGTCATCCAGCCTAGAGTCCACACTAAACTTCTTAGTTTAAACTCCAGATGCCTATATCTAACTACATTCACAAAAAGGCAGCTTGGATGTCTGATAAGCATCTCAAAATCACCATGTTAAAAGAGCAAGTCCTGATGTTTCCCCTAAAGCCCATGATCTCTAACAGACAACTTACAACTACCAGCAACCTGTGGTCCAGCCCAAAAAAACAAAAACGAAAACAAAAACAAACAAAACAAAACAAAACAAAACAACAACCTTGGTGTCATCTTTTATATCTGTTTTTCTCATACCTTATATTCAAACCACAAGCAATCCTATTATATCCACATTTATAATATACACATGATCATAATTTTCTTACTATGTCCCCTTCTTCCGTCCTTATTCGGGATGGAAGTTATTTCAGGATTACTATAGTAGCCTCCTTATTTTGTTGCTGTTGTTGCTTGTATGCTTGCTTCCCACTCCATCCTGCTCTCCAGACAGTAGTCAGAGTGATTTGTTTAACATACAAATTAGGGTCACCTGGGTGGCTCAGGTGGTTAGCCATCTGACTCTTGATTTTGGCTCAGGTCATGATCTAGAAATCATGAGGTCATGGGGTCAGAACCTGCATTAGGATCTGTGCTAGGCATGAATTAGGCATGGAGTCTGTTTGAGATTCTCTCTCTCTGTCTCTCTCTCTCTCTCTGTCTCTCTCTCTCTCTCTCTCTCTGTCTCTCTCTCCCTCTAAACCCCTGCGGGCACTCTCATTAAATTAAATAAATAGATAGGTAGGTAGATAGATAGATAGATAGATAGATAGATAGATAGATAGATAGATAGATAGATAGATTAATAAAACAAACTAAAATGTGAATTTGGTCAGACTACTCAACGGACTTTCCATCTCATTGAAAATAAAAGTCAAAGTCCTTATAATGACTTTCACATTCTTCATGATATGCACCCCACACATACCCTCTGTGACTAAATAAATAAATGAGTAAATGAGTGAATGGTTGGTAGAGAAGAGGAACATAAGATTAGATTAACCTTATAGAATTAATCAGATGATGAGCAACGTTCTAACTAAGCCAAGAAGTGTCTTCAGGTTTATTTGAATACAATGGGTAGTCATCAAAGTCATTCGGGCACAATCACTATCTCCTGTTAACTGTTTCTAGGATCCAATTCATATGTCACCTTCTACATTAATCCTCACTCTTTACCAATCTCCCATTCCCACATGAAATCCATGCAACGGAAACTTTGCTACTCCTTTAATGTGTCACATTTTCAAACTTCCATGTCTTGCTCTCTCTCTCTCTCTCTGTCTCTCTCTCTCTCTCTTTTTTTTTCCTGCCTGCAATACCCTTCCTTACTCTGTTGATTTGAACTCTTTCTTCTCTAGAAGACTCACTTCAAGTGACTCTCATTTTTGTAAAGCACTCCCTGGGTGCACTAGAGAATCATGTGTTTTCTTCTTTGCAATTCCAGGGTACATTTATCCACCTCTATTACAGATGTTATCAACTCAGTATAGTTAATTTCTTTACACAGTGGCAAATCCCTGGATAACAAGGTCCCTTATTAGTTCTAGATAAGACCTCTGTTCTTTGTATACAGTGCCTGCAACCTAGTACGTGCTCAATGCATGCTTGATGAATGGAAATGAGGCAGGAGAATAGAATGAAAATTAGTAGAGGGAATGTATAAGAGAAACCAGGAGAGTCAAATGTTATGAAAAACAAAAGAAGAGGCATTTTCAAGAGGTAAGGAGTGGTCCGTTCTTTAGAGTTTAGTGTTTTGTTTTCCTTGAGTTTGAAATAAGCTACAGGTATCATTGCATTTAACAAGTAGGAGATATGTGGCAAGAAAATAGTCAAATTTCAGTAGCATATGGCAGAAATTACCTTATATCAAGCAGTGACTTAATATGAGGAATTGTGTGTTCAAACCATCAGGAGAAGTCTTAGTTAAGTGGGGTGTACACCGCACTCCCAGAATCCAAAGAGAACCCTGCAGAATTGTCTTGCCAGAATAACCCCAGCACACTCACTGGTCTGTCCAGGCAGACTCACTGGTGTTCTGGGCCTAGGGTATCACTAGGTAAGAGTCAAGTGTCAGTAGGTTGGGTTCTTATCTGGAGAAATCTACTTCTGAGATTATTTGGGTTTTGGACAATTAAGTGCCTTGCAGTTATACAACTGATATATTTATATTTTATTTATATTTATCGTATTTATCATATTTTATATGAACGTATTAATATAAATATATTTATATAATTATGAATGATTTATTCATTCATTTATTTATTTAATCATTTATTTATTTATTTATTTATTTATTTACTTATTTATTTACTTATTTATTTATTTATTATAAGAAATTGGCTCCCATAAATGTGGACGCTGACAAGTCCCAAGATCTTCAGGATGTGTTGGCTAGCTGGAAACCCACGAGATCTGATGGCATAGTTCTTGTCCAATGGCTGGCAGGCTTGAATCTCAGGTAGCGCTGCTGTTTCAGTCTGAATCTGGGGAAGAGGCCAATGTCCCAGTTTCAAGACATTCAGGCAGGCAAGAGTAATTCCCTAGTATCCCTGGGAGAATCATCCTTATTCTATTCAGGCCTTCAAGTGATTAGATAAGGCCCACTTACATTAGGAAAATAATCTGTTTTACTCACTGTACAGACTCAAGTATTTCCCATCACAAAACACCAGAAAAACGTTTAACCAAGCATCTGGACCTCTGTGGACCAGTAAAGCTGACACATAAAATTAGCCATCATATCTTCCAAATTTCACGCAAGCGCATGAAGCGGATGAACCTAAGCCCTATCAAGAACCCAAGCTACAGAGGCACCAGGCAGCTTGATAAGGTGCATTAGCACAGCGTCTTTCAAATATTTTATCCCCAATCTACTGTAAGGAACACATATTTCGCCACAGCCCAGTATAAGCATACACATACACATACACATACACATACATATAAATAAATGAAATAAACAACATTTCATGAATTATTGGTTATCCTTACTAAGGGTAAATGTACTTTTATATTTTCTTATTGGTTCTATTTAATTTTCATCCATTCTTCCCTTGATGCACACCTTCATGACCTTCCAAAAAACAAGGCATCATTAGTAAGGTGTACTGATTTTGAGGGTCAATCTTGGGGAAGTAATATTCCTTCAGTTATATGTTTCACAACGTCTGACATACAATACTCTCTTTGTTAAGTTGAATTGAATACAGAAAATGGGCTTCCAATTCAGTCTTAAGACATACTAAGAAAATTCCGTATCCTTTTGTCGGGGTAGGTCCATAACTATCGAACAAAATGAAACAACAGGTGCCAAGAGATGCCCTTTGGATGTCTCCAACCCTATTCAGGAAGGCTAAGTTTACAAGCCCACTGAAACACAGGGGGCCATTTCTTTCTTGGGGAAAATGACCAACAACGGAATGTTCACGTGCAAAGAGGAGACAGGATGAATTATTACAAAGAGGTGTTGAAGCATGTAGAAATTGTCCACTTCTATGCCACTTATAATTAGTGCTTGTCTCCCTTGGATTATCATGTCAATGCATAAGGCACAGTTAGAGAACATTGTTACCCAACAATGGCAGCTCTCAGGTCTCATGTTTCTGTTATACACCCCCATTGGTTGAACTGTGTCTCTGCAATAGTTAAGGCCCTAGAGAAGAATTCACCCGCTTGGCACCACTCACTCTCCCTGATTAAGCTGTTCTGCAGGGAAACGGCTTACTTTTGTCAATGCTTGCTTTTTGTTCCTTGGATAAGCAGCAGACATATTTGTGAGTGCAGCATTTCTATTTAACTGTACTCATGCCCTAAAGAGATTATAGGGATCAGCTCAGGGAGTCCACTTGAATTGATCTTCTTCATCTCTATTGCAACATTACTGGCAGACGTTCACAATCAGATTTAATTCTGTCTGACTGAGAGAAACTGAGTAATTTGGCTTTCTGAACCAAGACCACATTACGGAATTGTCTGCACTCAGTTGCAAAAGATTGTGAATGAGGAGGAGACAGGGGCATTATATGATCCAGGATGTGAGGTTGTAGGGTTAGCTTATGGTGGTGGTAACAAAACCTTAATATTGTGTGGAGACTAGACAACCTTGAAATCCCTACAATGTGATGGTCTGGGGACTCTTACCATATAGAGTGTCAAAAATCTTGTTTTATGTCCGATACAGAAGCAATAGAACTCATTCACTTAATATAGATTTAATGAGCATATACTATGTGGTATATAGAGCTCTACTCTTGTTGGAGAAGTGAATAAAGTACTCCAACTTTATTGGAGTACGAGGTGGTCAACGAGGCTCAAACAGACTCTGGTCTCTAGCTTAGAGACCTCGCTTCTGTGTTGCTCTTCCTTTGTTTGGTGCATGTGCGAAAACCCCCACAGATATGGAAGCTGACGACTATAAATTACCCTCCACACTTGACTCCACGATCAGATCTTTGGTGAGCCAAACTCTCTGACCAAACTCTCTGAGTGCCACTTGGTTTTTCCTCCAGTGTTCCAGCCTGGTTCCATAACATACTAGATTGCTGACCAGGAAACCCAACTGCACTGGCCCATTGTTGCCACAGGTTTGGGAGAATGGCGAAGTGGTGGCAAAGCAAAGGCTCGCAAGGGAGAAACTGCATGCTCTGCCTGAATTTCAGCAGCCTCCTTCTCCGTTGTCTTGGGCAGGTCATGCTCCATGGAACTGGCAAGGCTGGGGCCCGAAAAAGTCAGGCATACCCAAAAGAGCGGAAGGGGGACATGATCAATCCCCAGAGTACTAATAGGTGTCCCAGGTAGAAAATTTTGTGGAAGGAAATGTAATAGACTCTGGTGTCCGTGTGTGTGTGTGTGTGTGTGTGTGTGTGTGTGTGTGTGTGTGTGTGTGTCTGTGTGTGTGTGTGAGAGAGAGAGAGAGAGAGAGAGAGAGAGAGAGAAGGAGAGAGACAGAGACAGAGAGAGAGACAGAGAGAGAGTGAGAGAGACAGAGAGACAGAGAGAGAGACAGAGAGAGAAAGGATGTACACCTAAGCCAGGGTTGCCAGTCGAGTTAGAGTTTGTGGCTTTATGGACGGGCACCCTTAAGGTCCCCAAAAGTCTATGGAGTCTGAATGGGCTCCCCTGTGTCATTGCGAGAGTATAAGGTCTAGGGCGGTATCGGATCAGATTCCCATCACAAGTCACAAAGCCGAGTCCACTATAGCCACACCTCACCTAAACGTTCCCTCAGGAATGCGACCAGAGGAGTATCTGAATATCCTCCCATCGGGCGGTATACCCTAACTTAGTCCGTCTTTGTGTCACCAAATATGAGAAAAAAATTAATAATGGGATGAAAACAGAGTAAGCCTACGATTTTAGAGGTCGTGATCAAAAAATGTGAAAAGGGGTTTTCAGGTTACCATGGGGTGACAACGACACCCAAGAAGTTAAGGAAATTTTGTGAACTCGAAGGGCCCACATTCAATGTAGGATGGTCTCCAGAAGAGACGTTAGATGCTCCAATAGTGCAGCAGGTTTGGCTAATAGTCACTGGGAACCCAGGCCACCCTGATCAATTTCCATACATCGACTCCTGGCTTGAAATTGCCCCAAATCTACTGCCTTGAAGGTGATTCATCATTAGCAAACAGAGCCAGGCAAAGGTTTTAGCCACTTTATCTGGAGGCTCACCCAGGGAGCCAAAGAAGCGACCCACTGCTCCTCTAATATTTGAAGGAGATATGGAGGAATATATTGTCTTTCCACCTCCTCATGACTCTTCAAGCTCCATCCCCCCTCCCCCGGAGCTTGAGACTCCTCTTGCATCTGTCTCTCCAGCCACAGCCAGAGAAAGTGCAGTTGCCACTGCGGTCAGTGCCGCCCATCTCCCCGCCGCTCTCAGACCCAGATAACCCACCCCAACATGGGCCAGCAGCCAGACTGCACCGCAGACCCAGACCTAAAACTCGCCAGATGCATGTAAAGGAGACGAGAGGGCATGAAAGACAGAATGAGGATGGACCAGTCCAGACCAGCCATTCCATGATGTGTTGTCTACCTTTCTCTACAACCGACCTCCTCAATTGGAAACACAACACTCCACCATACTCCGAAAAGCCACAAGCAATGGTTGACTTGATGGAGTCCCTCTTCCAGACCTACTGACAGACTTGGGAAGATGGTCAACAGTTACTCCATACTTTGCTAATTAAAAATAAGGATGACAGAACATGACAGTACCTAGAAGATCACACATCTCCAGGAGTCAATGACCCTACTTTCTGGGCTCAAGCTGCTGAAGAACACCCAACATGGGATTTCACCACCGAAGGAGGTCACGGCCACGTCTGATGATACCAGGAAGCCCTCCTTCAGGGAGTCTGACTGGAGTCAACAATCCCATGAACATGACTAAAATATCATCAGTCACACAGCACCCTGGGGAGTCTCCCGGAGACTACTATGAAAGATTCTGTGAAGCGTACCGTGTATACATCCCGTTTGACCCCGTGGCACCAGAAAGTCAACAGATGGTAAATACCTCTTTTGTGGCACAGGCTGCCCCAGATATCCGAAGAAAACTCCAGAAGTTGGGGGGCTTTGCCAGATGAATATCACTCAGCTGTTAGAGGTCATCAATACAGTTTTCACGAACAGAAATTTGCAGCGGAAAGAGAAGTGAAGACTAGAAGAGAAGGCCACGTTTCTCACAGCAGAACTAAAGAACAGATGCTGCTGTTTTTTAGCAGCATCTAAAAACCCCAACCACAAAAACGGGGGAAGCCCATAGCCCCCTTAGCAAGGGACCAGTGTGCATACTGCAAAGGCAAGGGAAACTGTAAAATGTCCGAATTGGATGGGGACCTCAAAACCCAGCCAATATCTGCAGGAACCTCGAGGTGAGAACCTTCTTGATCTGGCCGGGGTAGAATTGGACTGAGGGGGACCGGACTCTTTTTTCTTGGCCCCCATGAACCCATGGCTGAAATGAGGTGGTGGGCTGAACAATAACTTTCATGGTTGACACTGGGGCTGGATACTCCTTTGTTACTTCCCTGGTAGCGCCCATAGGCCAAAAGACAGCAACCATACTTGGGGCTACTGGGACACAGGCAATGCAACAGCCCTTCAGTCAAGCTCAACAAGGTGCACTTGGGGGTCACAAGGTCCGGCATGAGTTCCTCTACTTACTTGACTGCCCGATTCCTCTCCTGGGCCGCGACCTACTCTCCAAACTTGGGGCCCAGATACCTTTTGAACCCACTGGACACACTGGTCTCCAATTAAACCCAAGGCAGAAGGAAACCCTGGTCTTGGCGATACCCCTGCCAAGGGAAGAAGAATGGAGACTGTTCTGTGCCCAGGCCTTACCTTGTCGCCCCTAAGAATTCAGGCTTACATTCCCCTCCCTATGGGCTGATGATAACCCGCCTGAAATAGCTTGCAATTGGGTCCCAATCATTGTCGACCTGATCCCTGCAGCTCAACCTCAGACACCAAGGCAGTACCCCCTTCCACTAGAGGCTAGAATGGGCATACAAGAGCACCTGACCAAGCTCAGAGAAAGAGGTATTCTAACTGAGTGCCAATCAGTTTGGAATACCTCCCTCTTGCCAGGCAAGAAGCCAGGAGGAGGACACCAACCAGTACAGGATTTGAGGGCCATTAGCAAAGTGACTGTTTCCTTACACCCAGTCATTCCGAACCCTCAGTATACTCTCCTCAGCCAAATTCCGTGGTCAGCCAGAAGGGTTGCGTGCTTCAACCTAAACGATGCTTTCTTCTGCCTCTGCCTGGCTCCGCACACTGCCTTTGAATGGACTGAGCCAGTTACAGAGCGCCAGATGCAGCTGACCTGGACACGACTTTCCCAAGGTTTCAACAACTCACCCATTCTTCTGGGGGAAGCCCTAGGTTCAGATCTCGCTGACTTTCCAAAGGAAACCGCAGGGTATGTCCTCCTCCAATATGTAGAAGACCTCCTCCTTTCCAGTGACACCCAGGAAGACTGTATGAAAGGTACACAGGCCCTCCTACAGCTCTGATCCTACTTGGGGTACCAGGCCTCTTGGAAAAAGGCACAGATTCGTCAGCACCAGGTCTATACTTACGCTCCCTCCTCACAAAAGGAAAAAGAGAATGAGGACCGGAAAGGAAGAAAGTGTGGCACCACACTGCCACAGCCCCAAACAAAACGAGGCTTGTGTGAATGTTCACGGGCCAGAGGGTTCTGTCGCATTGGGAATCCTCAGATGCTCAGCCATAGTGAGGTCCCTCTATGACCTGTTGGGAGGACCGAACTGGGAGCCCCTCGCATGGACTGAGGAGGTGAGGGCCGCTTTCACAGAAATAAAGTTGGCTCTGGGACCAGCCCCAGCCCTTGGTTTGCCTGACATAGACAGACCCTTTAACTTCTACACACACGAAAAGAGGGCTCACTCAGAGCATGGTGCCTAGGCAATGGCCAGTGTTCTGTCCAAAAAAACAAAAACAAACAAAAAAAAAAAAAAAACCTTGATCCTGTGGCTGCAGGATGGCCCCTGTGCCTCAGAGCTGAGAGCCACAGTCCTGGTCATCAAGGTTGCAGACAAGCTCACACTGGGCCAAACATTTAATGTTAAGGTCCCACACACGGTCGTGTGGCTCACAAGCACCCAAGGATATCATTTCCTCTCCATTTCTCAGCAGACACAATCCCAAGGCCTTTTCTATGAGAACCCAAGGCTCACTCTCAAAACAGTGTAAGAACACTAAACCTGGCCACCTTCCTTCCCACAGAGAGGGAGAACCTGACCATGACTGTTCTGGAGTAGTGGAAGAAGTCTACGCCAGCTTCCCAGACCTCCAAGACCAGGGTATAAGAAGCTCAGACATCACCCTGTTCAGCGATGGGAGCAGCTATTTAGAGGAGTGCAGCCAAAGAGCAGGGTATGCGGTCATGACAGCCATGGAAGGTCGGGAAGCCAAGGCCTTGTCGGAAGGATGGTATGCACAATGGGCTGGACTCAGTACGCCTTAACCTGAGCCATCATTCTTAGCAAAGGTAAATGAGTTAACATTTACATCGATTCCCCGTATGGCTTCGCTACTGTGCATGTACACGGGGCCATCTATAAAGAAAAAGGCCTCCTTACCGCTTCAGAGAAAACTATCAAAAACGAGGAAGAAATACTAAAGCTTCTTGAGACCATATGGCTACCAGACAAAGTAGCTCTCCTACACTGTAAGGGACCTCAGAAATGAGGTGACCCCATAAATCAAGGAAATCACCTGGCCGACTAAACAGCCAGAGTGGCTGCCTGAGGAGACCCAGGTGAAGCTCCTACCTACACTCTGACTCTTGTGCCCCAGAAGGAAGCCTCCCCACCTATGTACACAAGTGAAGAAAGAAGTTGGGCCTCGACAGAAGTGGGCACACTAAGCAAAGACGGATGGTGAGTCTTGTCCCGTCATCTATGTGAAAGCACCTAGTGAAGGAAGATAACTAACTCACCCTTTTAGGGAAAACTGCTCTAGAGGTCCTCTTGAAAAAGAACCACATCAGCCAGCTGCCGGCATTATGCCAGGCTGTCAGTGAATAATGTGTAACGTGTGCCAAAACAATGCTTGCTCGGCCCCACGTCCCCTGCCTGGCTCACAAAGGATGAACTTAGGGGTGGACTTTACCAACGTACAACCAAATAAAGGGTTTAGATACCTCCTTGTCATAATCTGCACCAATTTGCGATGCGTCCAAGCATTCCAGACCAGAATGGAATGAGGTCAGGAGGTGGCCAAAGCTCTTCTATGGGAGATTGGGCGCCAGGAGACTCTGTGTGGGTCAAAGATTGGAAGAAGGAACTTCTTATACCATGGTGGACTGGGCCTCACACTGTTATTCTAACAACTCCCACAGCCCCCAAAACTTCAGGTATCACCCCATGGGTCCATCTCTCCACAGTTAAGAAGTCCAACTCAGAAGGACCCACAACCTGGCGAAGAGATCCAGATCCAGTCATCCCGCTTAAACCTACTCTCAAAAGGGAACTGACCCCTGAGGTGTCCAGCCCTGCTCCAGCCACACCAAGGGAGATGGATGGCCTGCACACAGCAGAAGCTTGAGGAATCAATGCGTGAACCAAGCCCAGGGGTTTGAATGCAACTCTGCCAACCCTTGCCCCTTCCTGGTGTCATAAGCCTGGTCTTACTTCTTACTGTTGGGCTGATAGAGACTGCGCCAACAAGCTGGACATGGTGCAAAAGATGCATCCTGGGCCTCACATACCTCCTCTGGATGGGAGGGTTACCAAGTATTGCCTGTATATTATGATAACCACTCTCACCCTCACAACTGCCGCTTATCCACTTTGACCCCACCATTGTCATAGGACAATAAGGGGGTCCAGGGGGTTCAGCATCTTTCCCATCCTCCACAAAGATTGCTACATGGGAAAAACACCCACTCTCTGTCAGTCACCTGGTGCCCCAAGTGCTAAGTATTGGACCGAGGATATAACCAAACTATCTGTAACCCATGTCACAACAAGGGCCTCCAGAGAGGGAAGCGAGCTTGCTACACTTACTTTCCTCAATGGGGAATCTCGAACAGGGGAGGGCTGCACTACAGGGCCCTTCAAAAAGTTATAAAGCATACACAGGTTAGGGTAATACAAGCCATAAAGGCGACCACTCTGCCAGCAGCCTACCAACGTTTGAAACCTCAGCCATCAATCAGATGCCTACCAATTCCCCACTCCAGCATTGGGCCGACACTGCTCTACTAGTCCTCCATAAGATAGATAATCACATGCAAACCTGCTGGATGTGCTTGCCCCTCAGCCAGAGGACTTACTTAGCTACTCTGATCCGTTTGACCTGGGAAGCTCCTGAAAACCTCAAAACCAACACCTCTGTCTTAATTGGACCCCTGGCCACTAGGGTCCATCTCCCAATGCCGACAATCTAATCCGTACAGTCCCTGAATTCCCTGTCTGTGAGGAAGAGATATAACCTTAATGACGACTACAACCCTATGTTGCACCCTTGGGTGTTCTATCTGTGTTCTAATTCGGCCTATCAATGCTTAGAGGCCAACTGGACTCAGAAATGTTATTCCATCTTCTGGACCACAGAGATATTTGTATACACTGAAGATCAGTTCCTAACAACCTTTAGCCCCAAGTCTCAGGCTAAACGGGCAGTCCTGCTACCCATTCTGATAGGCTCAGAAATTGTGACAGGAATAGGAACTGGATAAGGGGGCATAGGTTTATGCATAGCACTGTACCATAGACTCTCTCAAGAGCTAAATGAAGACATGGAACGGGTGGTCGATTCTCTGGGAACTTTACAGAACCGAATAAACTCTCTGCTGGCAATAAGCCCCCAAAATAGACAGGCCCCGACCTCCTCACTTCAGAAAATGGAGGGACTTGCATCTTTTCGGGGGAGGAATGTTGCTATTTTTTAAACCAGTCAGAAATACTTACAACTATGGTTAAGGAACTAAAAAAAAAAAAAATAATTCCACATAGACAACAGGAAAGTACCAATCAATGGAACAAATGAGATCTCACGGATTGGGATCCTGGCTTCCTGCCCTGGCAGGGCCCCTCTTCTTCATAATTTTACTTGGACCCATTGGCCCCTGTATGCTGAATACCATGGTACATTTTATTGAAAACACTGTTGCTCGCCAAACTACTGCAGGCATCTTAGCCTTCTGAGGGTACCAACCTAAAAAACTGAAAGGTGATACCTACTAAAAAGGTTTCTTAAAAGGAATAAAATGGGATAACGTTGGAGAAGTGAATAAAATACTGCACCAAAGATGGCCGGTGGGACTAAAAGGAACTCTGGTCTCTATCTTAGAGACCCCTCCTCCTGGTTCTGCTTCCTTTGTTTTGTGTGTGCAGGAAAACCCCCACAGATATGGCAGCTGATGACTGTAAACGTCCTGCCCCACTTGCATTCAGCGCTCAGACGTTGGGAGAAACAGGGTCCTCTGAGCCCGCTGTTCCACCAAGATCTGCAATCCAAAGAGGATCTCCGAGCGCCACTTGGTTATTCCGTCAGCGTTCCAGCCTGGTTCTGTAATATTATAAACACAGAAGTGAGCAAGACAGACCAAGTCCCTTCTTATACAGTATAAGGAGGCAGAGGACCATTAACTGGTAAACAAGTAATTAACAAGTGTACAAGGGTAATGGGGGGCTGGGACTCAACCAGCTCCAAGTTGCCGACAGCAAACATATGCTATATCACCCATCTCATGTATGGATCATAGTTCTAAGTGTTGTGACATTTATAATTGATACACGTGATAACTGCCAGGGTATTTCCCCTTTTTCCAAGTTACATTTATTTTGAAGAACTTATGTGAGTTAATGAAAGATCCTGGGGATTCCGAGAATCAGTAGATGCTGGTGGACCAGGTTTGAAATAGCAGCCCCAGAGGTCAAAAGACACAATACCCAATCATGTTTTTTTTTAACAACTTCATTAATGTTTAACTGATATACACAAACTGTACATATTTAAAGTACGTAATTGGTGGAGCACCTGGATGGCTGTCACTTGAGCATCAGACTCTTGATTTTGGCTCAGGTCATGATCCCAGGTTCGATTAAGTCCTTTATTGGGCTCCATGCTAAGCATGGAGTCTGCTTAAGATTCTCTCTTTCTCCCTTGCCTCTGTCCCCCAGTTATGAACGCTTCATCTCAGTCTCTGAAAAAAAAGGCCCTAACAAATAAATTACTTAATTAATAATTAATAATTAATAATTAATACGAATACTAATAAATACAATTACATAATTTGGTAAATTTTGGTCACATATCCACCAATGTATACATAACAAGGAAAAGAATATGTCTGTCACCACTAAAAATGTCCTTGTATGCCTTAGATATCCCTCCATCCCCCACGTCTTCCCGATTCCCATTCCTAGGCAATCTCTGGTCTGTTTTCTGTCCCTCCATATTATCTTGCATTTTCTAGAATGCTATACAAATAAAATCATATAAGACATAGTCCTTAGTATTTAGGAGTGGGGAGTTGACTTCTTTCACTTAGTATTTTGAATATTATCCATAGTGTTGTGTGTATCAATAGTCTGTTACTACTTTGTTTATCCGTTCACATGTCAGTGGACATTTGTATTATTTCCACATTTGGCGTATTTATTTCTTTTTATGAGAGAGAGATAGTGAGAGAGAGAGAGAGTGAGAAGGAGAGGGGAGGGTGGAAGGAGAGGTGGGGGAGAGATAGGGAAAGGGAGATGGAGAGGGAGAGGGAGGTAGAGAGGGAGAGGTAGAGGGGGAGGGAGAGAGAAAGAGAGAGAGCAGAGGGAAAGAGAAAAAGAATCTTAAGCAGCCTCCATGTTTAGTGTGGAGCTCAATGTGAGTCTCAATATCACGACCCTTGGATAATGATCCAAGCAGATATCAAGAAATCTACCAACTGAGGCACCAGGTGCTCCTTAGCCTATTGAAAACAAAGCTTCTGTAAACATTCATTTTTTTCTTTTCTTTTCTTTACGTTTCTTTACGTTTCTTTTCTTCTCTTTTCATTTCTTTTCTTCTCCTTTCTTTCTCTCTCTCTCTCTCTCTCTCTCTCTTTCTTTCTTTCTTTCTTTCTTTCTTTCTTTCTTTCTTTCTTTCTTTCTTTGTTCCTTTCTTTCTTTCTTTCTTTCTTTCTTTCTTTCTTTCTTTCTTTCTTTCTTTCTTTCTTTCTTTCTTTCTTTCTTTCTTTCTTTCTTTCTTTCTTTCTTTCTTTCTGTCTTTTTTTTTTTTTTGTACGATCGTATACTTTGATCCCTCTAGGGAAAATATTTGAGAGTAGATTTGGCTGAGTCATAGAATAGGTTGCATGTTCAGCTTTTTAGGATACTGTCAGACTGTTTGCCCGGGTAGTTTTATCACTTTTACATTCTCATCAGCAGTGTGTGAGAATTCCAGTTCTTTCATATCCTAGCTAACTCTTCGGAGCCCTGTCTTTTGATTTTAGACATCTTGTAGGCATCAAGTAGTAGTTGATCTCATTGTATCTTATTTATCTCATTGTAGTTTATATTTGCATTTCCCCTCATGATGGTGAACACATTTTCATGTGTGTATCTGCTGTACATATGTCTTTTTTGGTAATGTGTCTTCTCAAATCTTTTGCCTTTTTGTGGATTATTTAGCTTCAGAATATTGAATCTTGCGGACTGCCCGTATGTTCTAGATATAAGTGGCATTTCACATAGATGATTGGTAAATATATTCTCCCAGTCTCAGTCTTGATATTTCAAAGTCTTTGTTCTTTGAAAAGCAAAAGGTTTAGTGTGATAAAATCCAATCATATTTTTTTCTTGTAATGAATCATAGTGTTGGTGGTGTAGCTAAGAAATGTTTGCCTAACCCAAGATCATAATGGTTTCCTACTTTAGGTACTTTAAAAATGTTATCCTACTGTATTCTAGGTTGCATTGGTTCTGATGAGAAATCTTTTCCCTCCCCTTCTCTGGATTAAAGCAATTTGATTGTGGGGTGCCTTGGTGTAATTTTCCTCATATTTCCTGTCCTTGAGGTTCATTGACCTTATTGGAACTATATATTTTTAGTTTGCATCAACGTACCAACTATAAATTCCAATTAGTTTCATTATTTACTCAAATTAGTTTTCTTGTCTGTGCTCCCTGGAGATACAATTACATGTATATTGGATGGTTTGCAGGCATATTTTGTCTGTGTGTTTCATTTCAGACGATTTCCATTGCTATGTCTTTAGGTTCATCAACCTTTTTTTCTGCACTGTCTATATGCCTTTAATTCCATTCAGTAATCATAGACCAGATTTCTTATTTTAGTCATGGCTTTTGTCATGCGAAGTTTGGTTTAGGTCTTACATACCACTTGCATGTCTCTATTTAACATGCCCATTCTGCCCTATAAGTTCTTGGATATACTGATAAAAGTTATAATAACTATTTGAATGTTCTGATGTATAAATTATATCATTTGTGTAATTTCTGGGTCAGTGTCAGTTGAGTTCCCCTTCCTTATGTGTCTTATTCTCCTGCTTCTTTGCATGCCCGATAATTTTTTATGGGTTGCCAAACATGGTCAGTTTTAGCCTGTCAGATGCTGGATACTGTTAGATTACTAAAAATATCCTTGCCTTTGTTTTGGGACATAGTTTAGTTACTTACAAATAGCTTGACCTTTCAGGTCTTTCTATAAAGATATTTTGGGCAAGGCACAGGCACCACTTAGTTTAGAGATAATTTTTGTCCAGTACTGACACAAAAATCAAGTATTTTCCAAATGGCATGTACCTTGTGAGGTCTTCCACACTGGCTGTCAGGCGGCATTATTCCTGACCCTGTATGGCAGTGGGTATTGTTCCTTCCCCTGGTCTCAGTTTCCTCATACACAAGAGTTTATCAATATTCAATTGAATACTCAAGGCAGACCATCTGTTGATCTCTGGAGTTCTCTCTGTGAACAACTTTCTCTTCTTTGGTACTCTGCTCTGTGAAATATAGCAGTCTTCCTGAATCAGTGACTACCCCCTCCACAACTCAGGGAAAATGGTGGGCTATGCCAGCTTCCTCCTCTCTATACCACAGACTCAAAACCCTGCCTAGTCAATAAGCTAGGGCACTATAGGAACCATTTCACTTATCTCCCAATATCAGGGATTACTGCCCTTCACTGCCTGATGTCTGATGTTTTGAGAACAGCTTCTTATATATTTTGTCTACGCTTTTAGCTGCTCCCATAAGGAGTACAAATCTAGTGTTTGTTATTACATTTGGCTGGAAGTAGAAGTGTTAACACCAATTTACATTTTAGTATTGAGTCTACTTCTCTGGCTTTGTTCTTTTATCTTTCTATTCTCCTTTGATGACACATTTAATGTGGACATATGGAGAATGGCCATTGCTAGACATAGGGAGAAACTAGGGATGAGCTGGCAGATTGGAAGTATAGTTAGAAAAGAGAAAAAAAAAGGAAAGAATGAGAATATGCAGTCAAATCTTGAAGAAAGGAATTGATGGCGATTGTCAAAGCCATGTGAAATCCCAGCTCCCACTTTAACACACATCATATGAGAATTGAAACTAATGTCTTCGACTTGGAAACCTTAATCTGCCAGTGAGCTTTACTAATTTTTACTGGTCTTCATAACTCCGTAACAAAGGCCGAGGTTTGGAATTTCTCACTTTTGTTTCTCAGAGAGAAAACACACCAATGTCACCCAGAAAGCAGTGCTTGGGTGAAAACTCGACGTTTTGAATGATTTTTTTTTTTTACTGCTTTGTTCAAATGATCCTTTAGCAGTGTTCGCCTTGGAAGAGAACAAACTGTGGCACAGAAGAAAACACACTGGACATGGAGTAGGAGTCTAGGGTTGTTGTCTAACACGGTCATAAACAAGTTATGGGGAAGGCACTTGACTTTCCTAGGTCTCAATTTCCTCACCTGGAAATTGGAATAAGGACTCCCATATGAAGGGCCATTGTTAGATTAAATGAGATGATGCATGTGTCAGTTTTACAGAGCCTAACACTTAATATTACATGCAAGCATCTGTGCATTATGTCTTCTAGAGGGAGGGATTTGCATTTTTTTTTCAGTGGAAGGAAAGAGATGAATATAAAACTGACTATCAAATAAGAGGTGGATAGAGGACTGGCTTACTGGTCTACCTCCTTGTACTCTTTCAGCCCTGGGCTCCCTCCAAATTGAAGAATCAGTGTCAGAAGATCTGAGATTCCCCCGTAGGTATCTGACCCCAGACAGAATATTAGCCTGTCTTAGCTGTTCAAATGAGGATAATGATGGCTATCATCTGTGGAGCACTTGTTCCGTGTTGTCAGGTGTTGGATTAAGCACCTTGCCAATACTGTCATTTAATCTTTTTGACCCTTTCTTATTATTTCCATTTTATAAATTAGGCAACTGAGTTTCAGATATGTGAAGGAATTGGTAAGATAACACAAACACGAGTGGTGTGGCTGGGATGGGCACCATCTCTGCTCCTATGCCAACATGCATGCTCTCACCCATGTTACACTGCCTTCCCATGAGCGTGTTAAGGGTTTGGAAACCTAAGGACCACCCCTGATAAAGTAACATGGATCATGTTGGTGCCCTAGCTAAGATCTTTTTCCCTTACCTTACCGAAAACATTTTCATATTAACTGAAACACTAGTTCCTGCACAAGACAACTTTCCTCGAATTTCTCTTAACGCTATACACTGGTCAGAATATAAAAAGCAACGACTTCAGAACTTGAAAGTTAGCAATAGGAGGTGAATGAGGGAAGGGAAGCAAAACAAGAATGACCCTGTGATGGCTATTATTACGTGTCTACTTGAGTTGGCCGTGGGGTGCCCAAGACTAAACATTTTTTCTCAGGATATTTGTAGAGTGTTTCTGGGTGAGATTAGCGTTTGATTTGGTGGACTCAGTAAAGCACTATCGTCCCCAGTGAGTGTGGGCAGCATTCAATCTCCTGAGGTCCCGAAGAGAACACAGGGTAGAAAAAGGAGGAATCCATGTCCCACCGCTTCTTTTCTCAGCCTTAGAAGGTGATCCCGCTTAGAGGCAGAGCAGTGGGTAGGGGTAGGGTTGGTTCCCCGAAAGTGCCTTTGGTCCAACCACCCACAGTGGTGTGATTTCCCTGCAGGACTGAAATGAGGGCCCATGTGCGGTTATGGGTCAGGGCTAGTGTTGGAAGGGCGGAGCCAAACATATGGGTGGGCCAGACTGAAACTGTCTCAGGATCTCCTCCTCCATCTCCATCAAGGCCGTGGAAATGTCATGGAGAGAGTGTGACTTCCACACAGGATTTTCCCCAATGGTAATTGGCCCCAATCCCTTATTTCTTTTAGACGTCCATGCTAGGTGCCTTTAGGGCCAGAGCCCAGGCCAGCGTGAGGGTTAGGTCCTAGCTACCTGCATGTAGATTTCCTGGTTTCCCAATACCATTTGTTGAAGAGACTGTCTTTCCCCCATTGTTTACTCTTGCCTCCTTTGTTTTAGGTTAATTTACCACATAAGCATGGGCTTATTTCTGGGCTCTCTATTCTGTCCCATCGACCTATGTGTCTGTTTTTGTGTCACTACCCATACTAATTGGTTTACTTGAAGCTTTGTAGTACATCTTGAAATCTGGGATTTTGATACCTCCGGGTATGTTTTTGTCTTTCAAGATTAGTTTCACTATTCAGGGTCTGTTGCAGTCGCATACAAATTTTCGTATTAGTTGTTTCAGTTCTGTGAAAAGTGCCTTTGGTATCTTGATAGGGATTGCATTGAAACTGTAGAGAGTTATTAGTAATATGGACATTGTAATGATATTAATTCTTCCAGTCCATGATCATGGGATATCTTTCCATTTGTTTGTGTCATCTTCAATTTCATCATTGACTTATGGTTTTCACACTGCAGGTCTTTCACTTCTTTGGATAAGTTGAGTCGTAGCTATTTTACCCTCTCTCTTTTTTTGGTGCAATTATGAACGGTGTTGTTTTCTTAATTTCTCTTTCTGTGACTTCATTATTATTATATAGAAACCCTACCAATTTCTGTGTATCAGTTCCTTATCTGCAACTTTCCTGAATTCGTTTATTACTTCTAGTAGTTTTGGGGGGAAAGTTTTAGGGTTTTCTCTGCATATTCTTATGTCATCTGCGGATAGTGACAGTTGAGCTTGGTTACAAACGTAGATGACTTTAGTTTCTTTTTTCTTATCTGATTCCTGTGGCTAGGACTTCTAGTGTTATATGAAACAAGAGTGGCAAAGTAGACATATTTATCTTGTTCTTGATCTTAGAGGGAAAGCTCTCAGTTTTTCACCATTGAGATGTTAGGTGAGAACTTTTTAATATAAACAATATATAAAATAATATTTTCATGTTTTGAGGCATGTCCACCCCCCCCGACTTTGTTGAGAACTTTTACCATGAATACATGTTAAATTTTGTCATATGCTCTTTCTGCATTTATTGGTATAATCATATGATATTTACCCTCCGTTGTTGAGGTGGGATATTATGTTGATTGATTTGATGAGCCATCTTTGTTTCCCTGGAATAAAAGCCACGGAATCATTTTAGTGTGTTGTTGAGTGGAGTTTGATAATATTTTATTGAGGATTTTGAAGTCTATTTGGTTTGATATAGGTGTTGCTACCTGGTTCTGAGGTGTTGTTGTTGTTTGATGTTATTGTTGTTGTCCTTGTTGTTGTTTGCTTTCATTTGCATGGGAAATGTATCTCCATCCCTTCACTTTCAGTCTGTATGTGTCTAGGTCTGAAGTGAGTCTGGGCTAGGCAGCATATGGATGAGTGTTGTTTTTTATCCATCCTGTGACCCTAGGTATTTTGACTGGAGCACTTCAGCCGTTCATATTTAAAGTAATTGTTGACCGTTATGTACTAATTCTAATTTTGTCCTTTGTTTTCCGGTGCTTTTGTAGTTCTCTGTTTTTTTTTTTTTTCCATACTATCTTTTTTCTCATAGATGAATTTGTGTTGTGCTTTACTTGGCTTTCTTTTTCTTATTTTTCATGTATTTTGTGTTTTGAGTTTGTTGTCACAAGGCTTACATATAACATCCCAAGGAAACAACAGTCTATGTTAATTTGGTGGTCACTAAAATATAAACACATTCCAGAAATTTAAGAAGACTAACCTTTGGGGCCACTGGGTGGCTCAGTCAGTTAAGTGTGCGATATCGAGCTCAGGTCATGATCTCACAATACGTGAGTCTGACCCGCACGTTGGGCTCTGTGCTGACAGCTCAGAGCCTGGAGCCTGCTTCAGATTCTCTGCCTCCCCCACTCTCTGTCCCTCCCTGTTAACACTCTGTCTCTCTCTCTCTCTCTCTCTCTCTCTCTCTCTCTCTCAAACAGGCAATAAAACATATATTTTTAAGTAAAATACAATACAAACAGTAACTTTTTTAAGTCCCTCCTCCATATTTTATGTGTATGTTGTCATATTTTACATCTTTTTATTCATAATTCTGTAATATCTAATTATGATTTTCCCTGGTTAACATTTCTTGCATTGCTCATTAGTGGTGATAAACTTCTTTATCCTCTGTTTGAGAAACTCTTTATCTCTTTTTTTGCAAATGTTAATGATAATCTTTCCAGGTAAAGTTTTCTTGGTCGTGGGATTATCCTTTCAGGCCTTTGAAGATACCATGTCACTCTTTCCCAGCATGCCAACTTTCTGCTGAAAAATCAGCTGACAACTTTAGGTGTTTGTTTGTTGAGATCTGTTTTTCAAATCATAGTTAACTTTTGCTTCTCTCTTACAACTTTTGAAATTCTTTATTAATCTTTAAACTTTGACATTTTAATTATTATTTGTCATAGTGTGGGGCTTCTTGGTTTCATGATGTTTGGAATTCTGTGCTTCTTGTCCTAGATGTCTGTTTTCTTCCCTAGTTATGGAAAGTCTTCAGTTATCTTTTCTTCAAATACTTTTTGTACCCCTTTTCCTCCTTGTGGAATCCCTATTATGTGGATTTTTGCTCACTTGATATTTCCAAAGTATCCCTTAACTTATCCTGATTAGAAAAAAAAATCTTTCTGCTGTTTGTTTGTCCTTCCTCACGCCATCTTCTGATGTGTCCTTCCTCATGCCGTCTTCTACTGTTGATTCCCTCTAGTGTTCTTTTTTTTTCCAGCTATTATCTTCTTCAACTCTGATTTTCTGTGTGTTTGCTATCTCTTAATTAAGGGTATCACTTCGTTCTTGTCTTTTCTCTGCAGCCCGGCGAGCATCTTGACCATCATTAGTTCATCTTCTTTATTTAATTGAGGCAAAATGCTTACCTCCGTTTCAGGTCTTTTATATTTTTTTTATTGTTCTTTCTTTTGGAGCATATTTCCCTGTCTCTCCATTTTGCTTCTCTTTCTGCATTTGTTTCTATACATGAGGCAGTGCAGCTACTTCTCCTACACTTGAAGGAATTGTCTTATCCATGATTGTCCCCCTGGTTAGACTCTGTGTGCAAGTTGGTGACATTTTCTGGCTGGCTGAGGCCGTGGCTTGCATGGACTGGGGATCCTGGGGCTTTCTACATAGCAGGCGCCCTGTCAGGATAGTTAAAGCTGAAGTGAACGCAGACTGGGGTGTCCCAGGATTCTGTGTGTTGAGGGTACCCTGGCAGGACAGCTGAAGCTGAAATGAATGCAAGTTGAGGCATGCTGGGTTGCTGTGTACAGGTACCCTGTACAGGGTGGCTAGAACATAAGCAGTCTGGGGGTCAGGATGTCCTTGATCTCTCTATGCAGACAATTCCTGGGCAATATAGGTGAAGCTAAAGTGCGTACAAGCTGAAGGCACCTGGGGCTGTACATGCAGAGGATACCTTGCCCATATAGTTGAAGCTGAAGTGGATATAAACTAGGGTGTACCAGGACTTTCACGGAGAGGGTGCACTGAAGGGGCCGTGGGAGCTGAGGTGGGTTACAGTCCAGGAATGGCTCTTTTTATATGCTAGTTGCTCTTTAAACTGCATTGATTAAGGGGAAAAAAGCATGTCGTGTGTGTGTGTGTGTGTGTGTGTGTGTGTGTGTGTGTGTTTGTGTGTGTGTGTGTTTGTGTGTGTGTGTGTGTGTTTGTGTGTAGGTGTGTGTGTGTGTAGTGCAATTGGGGCTGGTGTGTATTGTGGGCCTGGAACTTACTGAGGCAGCAGGCCAGCTACAACAACTGGACCTTGCTCCGGTCTATGCATTTAAGGTGGATGGCAATGTGGGGCAGCTGGGTGGCTCAGTGGATCGAGTATCAGACATCAGCTCAGGTCATGATTTCACAGTTCATGAATTTGAAAACCACATGGGGCCGGATGCTGTCAGTGTAGAGCCTTCCCTGAATCTTCTGTCCCCCTCTTTCTCCCCTGCTCTGCTTGTATTCTATGCTCTCAAAAATAAGTAAACAGGAAAAAATGTGGATGTAAAATGTAACCCTGCCACTCTCCCGTCTCTATGACCCAGAGAGAACTCCTGTGGCTCCTCTGTCGTTGACAGAGTTCTAATGCTCTCTTGTTTATGACAGTTGTTCTTTTCAAACTGCAGAGGTTTTTTTTTTTTCTTTCTGTTTTCTGCCCAAGGACAGAGGAGTCTGTTTCTGGTCCTTCCCCAACTGCCCTTGGCAACGTTAGGGGTGAGTGTTTCCTTTGTTACTGTCTCACTGTCTTGCTGTTGTCTTTTGATTTTCTATGTTATGTTAGGCACCATCTGTGCAGTCAGTCCTCAGCTCCTCAGGAGGAATTGTTATATCAATAGGTGCACTCCCCAGCGAGCTGGACAAATTGGAAGTACACCTTCTGGCTGGTTCACCAGAAAATGTAGTCAGGGAGTTCAAGCACAAGAGCGCCTCGCTCCAGGGACCCAAAAAAGATGAGGTTTGGCTACTCATTACTGACAAAATCGCAATTCAAAGGACCTAGTGGAGGTGAAACAAATGGGGAACTTATCCAGAGGCCGGCACCAGACATACAGCAGACTCACATCAAAGACTCTCTGTAAAGTGCTGAGAAGACCTCCAGGTTTATGTAAGAAAAATGTGGGACAAAAAGATGTAGGTATACACAGGTGGTCACTCAGGTCAGGTTGGTCATTGTCTTGGGCTTGAGGGTGGAGTCTTATTGGCTCAGGGAGTCCTTATTGCTAGAGGGGTAGTGTCAGTACCCATGAGGTGATACTTTGCTTTCAGGATCCTGAATTAAGAGATAAGCTGAGAGTGGGGAGAGGGCGCCTGGGTGGCTCACCTGATTAAGCATCGGACTTCAGTTCAGGTCATGATCTCAGGGCTCCTGGGTTCGTGTCCCACATTGGGCTCTGTGCTGACAGTTCAGAGCCTCGAGCCTGTTTCAGATTCTATGTCTCCCTCTCTCTCTGCCCGTCCGCCACTTGCACTCTGTCTCCCTCTGTCTCAAAAATAAATAAACATACAGAAAGAGAGAAGCTGGAAAGAAAAAGGGAATCAATTAGAAAGTTTAAGGTCAATGTGGAGGTAGTTGAAACCTTCTTTCTCCTTGGAGGAGTTGAGTTCAAGGCCTTCCTACACAGCCATCTTGAACCGAAACGAGAATAGGGTCCCTCTGAATCCTATTTTGATTGGGGAAAGTTTGGGAGAAATCCAAGGAAGGAGACAATAAAAGAAGGAATCTGCCACTTCTGTGTACAATTCGACATAAACACCAGTCCCTCCCCTGATTACAAGTGTGGCATGTACAGACAAAGGCATAGAAAAGGCCTTCGGATTGGAAAAAGTAAAAATAAAAAGTATCTCGATTCTTTTATTTATTTATTTTTCAAGTCGTATTTTGGAAAGAGAGAATGAGCAGAGACGGGGAGAGAAAGAGACAGAGCGAAAGACAGAGAGAGAAGCTTAAGCAGGCTCCATGCTTAGCACAGAGCCCCAAACGGGGCTCAATCCCCTGACCATAGGACCATGACCTGAGCTGCTGAACCCAGCAGTCTGGTAGTCAACTGACGGAGCCATCAAGGTGCCCTGAAAACTGCCTCAACTCTTAAATCATGTGATTATCAACATGAAACAAATTCTAAGGAGTATACATCAGTTTTCTAGAACTCAAACATAATTAAATAAGCCCCAGAATACACGGTCAATATATAAAACTCAGTTTAATTTTTATACATAAGAAATGAACAATTAGAATATGAACCGTTTTTATTTTTTTTATTATTTTTTTGGTCAAATATCTATTGTTTTATTTTTACTCTTTTAATTTTTTTGTTTTGTATTTTATTTTTTTTATTTTTTTAATATATGACATTTATTATCAAATTGGTTTCCATACAACACCCAGTGCTCATCCCAAAAGGTGCCCTCCTCAATACCCATCACCCACCCTCTGAACCGTTTTTTTTTCTTTTTTCTTTTTATTTATTTATTTTTATATATGAAATTTATTGACAAATTGGTTTCCATACAACACCCAGTGCTCATCCCAAAAGGTGCCCTCCTCAATGAGACTGTTAAAAACTGAGAACAAACTGAGGGTTGATGGGGGGTGGGAGGGAGGGGAGGGTGGGTGATGGGTATTGAGGAGGGCACCTTTTGGGATGAGCTGAACCGTTTTTTAAAGAATCATTTAAAATCACAGCAAACTTTGAAATACTTACATTTAACTCTAACGACCATGCACAGAATCTGTACGCGAAAAGCCACAGAAGGCTGATTGGGTAAATCAAGGAAGATATAAATAAATGGAGAGATATGTCATATCTATCCATGGAAGCCTCGCTAGTAAGATGTCAATTATCAACTTGATCTAGAGATTCAACCTAATCCCAGTCGAAATCCCAGGATTTTTTTGTGGATATCAGCAAGCTGATTCTAAAATATGTGTGAAAAGACAAAGGAACGAGAACAGCCAAACAGCTCTGAAAAATAACCAAGTGGGAGAACTCATGTTGCACAATTTTAGACGTAATATAAACGTCCAGCAATCAAGGCAGTGTGATATTGAAGAAAGATGGACACGCAGATCAAGAGATAGAACAGAGAATCCAGAAACTGACCCCATACACAAACATCCTCACCCAGCTTCTGATAATGACATATAGCCAACCCAACAGAAAGAGGGATATAGTCTTTCACAAGTGTTACTGGAACAATTAAGTGTTCGTATGCAATAGTAATCAACTAACTAAGTAATTAATTGTTTAATCAATAGGTTCATTGATTAATTAATTAACTAAAAGAAGCCTTGACCTAAATTCATCACTTATACAAACATTCACTCAAGTGGATCATAGATGTGAGTGTAAAGTACAAAATTATAAAACATTCTTAAGAAAGAAGGAGTGATGTTGATTCACTGAATCATTCAATAAATACTTTTGGAGCATTTAGAATGGGACAACACAGTTTACACCCTGAGGATCCACTAGTGAACCAAAGGAGCAAGGATCACTGTGCTTTTGGTGCTTAATAGTCCAGTGGGGGAGACTGACAAAGATAATGGACCTAGAAACTATGGTAGAGAATAATGAATGGGGGAAAAAAGTAAATACATCTTGGAGAGGATATAAGCATTGGGGGAGGGGGTGTGAAATACTAGACAGGGTGAAACACTCGACACAGTGGGCCCTACTGAAAAAGGTGCCAGTTGAATAAATACCTCACGGAAATGAGAGAACTAGCTGCTGACAGGAAGGTGATCTAGGCAGAAGGACCCATGAATTCCCCAAGGCAGGAGTGTGAACGTGTGTACTGATGGGAAGCAAGGAGGCCAGCATAGTGAGAGAAACGAGGATGAGAAGAAGGAGGAATAAAGAGGTGGAGGTTGTGGGTCACGGAGGAGAAAAAGAGGATGAGGGAGAGAAGGGTGTAAAGACTGCCAGCAATAGACAAGGTGAAGCGAAATCTGGTCATACCTGTTCCTCTGCCTCACATTACCGGCTGCAGTTCTTTTTATTTTTTAATTCACATTTACTAAACTGTGTCTACACCATGAAAAGCTAAATCTCCTTGTAGCAACTAATTGAAGCAAGAAAATGGAACATCCTAAATGATGAATAGCCGTGTTTAAATAATTTATGGCATGGGGTGCCTGGGTGGCTCAGTCGGTTGGGCGCCCAACTTCGGCTCTGTTCATGATCTCCCACAGCCAAAATCCCAAAGGGAACCAGTTCCTGCCAGGGAAATTGCTCGCTCCCCGCAAACACCCAACTCTATACTTCTGCAGAGCCAAACCTCCGGCAGCGGATCTGACTCCCTCCGGCTGCCACAGGGCCCCTCCTGAAGTGGATCACCTAAGGAGAAGTGAGCTAAGACTGCCCCCCCCTGCCGCCGTGCACCTTGCCTTCCCACCCCAGCTAATACGCCAGATCCCCAGCATCACAATCCTGGCAGTGTGCAAGTAGCCCAGACGGGCCACGCCACCCCACAGTGAATCCCGCCCCTAGGAGAGGGGAAGAGAAGGCACACACCAGTCTGACTGTGGCCCCAGTGGTGGGCTGGGGGCAGACATCAGGACTGACTGCGGCCCCGCCCACCAACTCCAGTTATACACCACAGCACAGGGGAAGTGCCCTGCAGGTCCTCACCACACCAGGGACTATCCAAAATGACCAAGCGGAAGAATTCCCCTCAGAAGAATCTCCAGGAAATAACAACAGCAAATGAGCTGATCAAAAAGGATTTAAATAATATAACAGAAAGTGAATTTAGAATAATAGTCATAAAATTAATCGCTGGGCTGGAAAACAGTATACAGGACAGCAGAGAATCTCTTGCTACAGAGATCAAGGGACTAAGGAACAGTCACGAGGAGCTGAAAAACGCTTTAAATGAAATGCAAAACAAAATGCAAAGCACCACAGCTCGGATGGAAGAGGCAGAGGAGAGAATAGGTGAACTAGAAGATAAAGTTATGGAAAAAGAGGAAGCTGAGAAAAAGAGAGATAAAAATATCCAGGAGTATGAGGGGAAAATTAGAGAACTAAGTGATACACTAAAAAGAAATAATATACGCATAATTGGTATCCCAGAGGAGGAAGAGAGAGGGAAAGGTGCTGAAGGGGTACTTGAAGAAATTATAGCTGAGAACTTCCCTGAACTGGGGAAGGAAAAAGTCATTGAAATCCAAGAGGCACAGAGAACTCCCTTCAGACGTAACTTGAATCGATCTTCTGCACGACATATCATAGTGAAACTGGCAAAATACAAGGATAAAGAGAAAATTCTGAAAGCAGCAAGGGGTAAACGTGCCCTCACATATAAAGGGAGACCTATAAGACTCGTGACTGATCTCTCTTTTGAAACTTGGCAAGCCAGAAAGAATTGGCACGAGATTATCAGGGTGCTAGACAGCAAAAATATGCAGCCGAGATTCCTTTATCCAGCAAGTCTGTCATTTAGAATAGAAGGAGAGATAAAGGTCTTCCCAAACAAACAAAAACTGAAGGAATTTGTCACCACTAAACCAGCCCTACAAGAGATCCTAAGGGGGACCCTGTGAGACAAAGTACCAGACACATCACTACAAGCATAAAACATACAGACATCACAATGACTCTAAACCCGTATCTTTCTATAATAACACTGAATGTAAATGGATTAAATGCGCCAACCAAAAGACATAGGGTATCAGAATGGATAAAAACACAAGACCCATCTATTTGCTGTCTACAAGAGACTCATTTTAGACCTGAGGACACCTTTAGATTCAGAGTGAGGGGATGGAGAACTATTTATCATGCTACTGGAAGCCAAAAGAAAGCTGGAGTAGCCATACTTATATCAGACAAAGTAGACTTTAAATTAAAGGCTGTAACAAGAGATGAAGAAGGACATTATATAATAGTTACAGGGTCTATCCATCAGGAAGAGCTAACAATTATAAATGTCTATGCGCCGAATACCGGAGCCCCCAAATATATAAAAAATTACTCATAAACAGAAGCAACCTTATTGATAAGAATGTGGTAATTGCTGGGGACTTTAACACCCCACTTACAGAAATGGATAGATCATCTAGACACACGGTCAATAAAGAAACAAGGGCCCTGAATGAGACATTGGATCAGATGGACTTGACAGATCTATTTAGAACTCTGCATCCCAAAGCAACAGAATATACTTTCTTCTCGAGTGCACATGGAACATTCTCCAAGATAGATCATATACTGGGTCACAAAACAGCCCTTCATAAGTTTACAAGAATTGAAATTATACCATGCATACTTTCAGACCACAATGCTATGAAGCTTGAAATCAACCACAGGAAAAAGTCTGGAAGACCTCCAAAAGCATGGAGGTTAAAGAACACCCTACTAACGAATGAGTGGGTCAACCAGGCAATTAGAGAAGAAATCAAAAAATATATGGAAACAAACGAAAATGAAAATACAACAATCCAAACGCTTTGGGACGCAGCGAAGGCAGTCCTGAGAGGAAAATACATTGCAATCCAGGCCTATCTCAAGAAACAAGAAAAATCCCAAATACAAAATCTAACAGCACACCTAAAGGAAATAGAAGCAGAACAGCAAAGGCAGCCTAAACCCAGCAGAAGAAGAGAAATAATAAAGATCAGAGCAGAAATAAACAATATAGAATCTAAAAAAACTGTAGAGCAGATCAACGAAACCAAGAGTTGGTTTTTTGAAAAAATAAACAAATTGACAAACCTCTAGCCAGGCTTCTCAAAAAGAAAAGGGAGATGACCCAAATAGATAAAATCATGAATGAAAATGGAATTATTACAACCAATCCCTCAGAGATACAAACAATTATCAGGGAATACTATGAAAAATTATATGCCAACAAATTGGACAACCTGGAAGAAATGGACAAATTCCTGAACACCCACACGCTTCCAAAACTCAATCAGAAGGAAATAGAAAGCTTGAACAGACCCATAACCAGCGAAGAAATTGAATCGGTTATCAAAAATCTCCCAACAAATAAGAGTCCAGGACCAGATGGCTTCCCAGGGGAGTTCTACCAGACGTTTAAAGCAGAGATAATACCTATCCTTCTCAAGCTATTCCAAGAAATAGAAAGGGAAGGAAAACTTCCAGACTCATTCTATGAAGCCAGTATTACTTTGATTCCTAAACCAGACAGAGACCCAGTAAAAAAAGAGAACTACAGGCCAATATCCCTGATGAATATGGATGCAAAAATTCTCAATAAGATACTAGCAAATCGAATTCAACAGCATATAAAAAGAATTATTCACCATGATCAAGTGGGATTCATTCCTGGGATGCAGGGCTGGTTCAATATTCGCAAATCAATCAACGTGATACATCACATTAACAAAAAAAAAGAGAAGAACCATATGATCCTGTCAATCGATGCAGAAAAGGCCTTTGACAAAATCCAGCACCCTTTCTTAATAAAAACCCTTGAGAAAGTCGGGATAGAAGGAACATACTTAAAGATCATAAAAGCCATTTATGAAAAGCCCACAGCTCACATCATCCTCAACGGGGAAAAACTGAGAGCTTTTTCCCTGAGATCAGGAACACGACAGGGATGCCCACTCTCACCGCTGTTGTTTAACATAGTGCTGGAAGTTCTAGCATCAGCAATCAGACAACAAAAGGAAATCAAAGGCATCCAAATTGGCAAAGATGAAGTCAAGCTTTCGCTTTTTGCAGATGACATGATATTGTACATGGAAAATCCGATAGACTCCTCCAAAAGTCTGCTAGAACTGATACATGAATTCAGCAAAGTTGCAGGATACAAAATCAATGTACAGAAATCAGTTGCATTCTTATACACTAACAATGAAGCAACAGAAAGACAAATAAAGAAACTGATCCCATTCACAATTGCACCGAGAAGCATAAAATACCTAGGAATAAATCTAACCAAAGATGTAAAGGATCTGTATGCTGAAAACTATAGAAAGCTTATGAAGGTAATTGAAGAAGATTTAAAGAAATGGAAAGACATTCCCTGCTCATGGATTGGAAAAATAAATATTGTCAAAATGTCAATACTACCCAAAGCTATCTACACATTCAATGCAATCCCAATCAAAATTGCACCAGCATCCTTCTCGAAACCAGAACAAGCAATCCTAAAATTCATATGGAACCACAAAAGGCCCCGAATAGCCAAAGGAATTTTGAAGAAGAAGACCAAAGCAGGAGGCATCACAATCCCAGACTTTAGCCTCTACTACAAACCTGTCATCATCAAGACAGCATGGTATTGGCACAAAAACAGACACACAGACCAATGGAATAGAATAGAAACCCCAGAACTAGACCCACAAACGTATGGCCAACTCATCTTTGACAAAGCAGGAAAGAACATCCAATGGAAAACAGACAGCCTCTTTAACAAATGGTGCTGGGAGAACTGGACAGCAACATGCAGAAGGTTGAAACTAGACCACTTTCTCACACCATTTACAAAAATAAACTCAAAATGGATAAAGGACCTAAATGTGAGACAGGAAACCATCAAAACCTTAGAGGAGAAAGCAGGAATAGACCCCTCTGACCTCAGCCGTAGCAATCTCTTACTCGACACATCCCCAAAGGTAAGGGAATTAAAAGCAAAAGTGAATTACTGGGACCTTATGAAGATAAAAAGCTTCTGCACAGCAAAGGAAACAACCAACACAACTAAAAGGCAACCAACGGAATGGGAAAAGATATTTGCAAATGACATATCGGACAAAGGGCTAGTATCCAAAATCTATAAAGAGCTCACCAAACTCCACACCCGAAAAACAAATAACCCAGTGAAGAAATGCCCAGAAAACATGAATAGACACTTCTCTAAGGAAGCCATCCAGATGGCCAACAGGCCCATGAAAAGATGTTCAGCGTCGCTCCTTCTCAGGGAAATACAAATCAAAACCACACTCAGGTATCACCTCACGCCAGTCAGAGTGGCCAAAATGAACAAATCAGGAGACTATAGATGCTGGCAAGGATGTGGAGAAACGGGAACCCTCTTGCACTGTTGGTGGGAATGCAAATTGGTGCAGCCGCTCTGGAAAGCAGTGTGGAGGTTCCTCAGAAAATTAAAAATAGACCTACCCTATGACCCAGCAATAGCACTGCTAGGAATTTATCCAAGGGATACAGGAGTACTGATGCATAGGGGCACTTGTACCCCAATGTTCATAGCAGCACTCTAAACAATAGCCAAATTATGGAAAGAGCCTAAATGTCCATCAACTGATGAATGGATAAAGAAATTGTGGTATATATACACAATGGAATACTATGTGGCAATGAGAAAAAATGAAATATGGCCTTTGTAGCAAAGTGGATGGAACTGGAGAGTGTAATGCTAAGTGAAATAAGCCATACAGAGAAAGACAGATACCATATGGTTTCACTCTTATGTGGATACTGAGAAACTTAACAGGAACACATGGGGGAGGGGAAGGAAAAAAAAAGAGGTTAGAGTGGGAGAGAGCCCAAGCATAAGTATTTGTTAAAAACTGAGAACAAACTGAGGGTTGATGGGGGGTGGGATGGAGGGGAGGGTGGGTGATGGGTATTGAGGAGGGCACCTTTTGGGATGAGCACTTGGTGTTGTATGGAAACCAATTTGTCAACAAATTTCATATATATATAAAATAAAATAAAATAAAATAAAATAAAATGTGTCAATTAATAAATTGATTAGGTCCATTCAACATATCAAGGATAGTTTCAAACAGTCCAGTGTTATGGTTTCAGCAGGCTCCCTTCCCACCTGATTTGACGTTGACTCAACCACTTCACTAAGAAAGATTTCTAAACTTTGACCATGTTTGAGTGTTTATAAAAGTTTCTGAAAGCATGCAAGACCTCATCCTTGCCTTCAAGAAACTTTCAATATTTGAGGGTAGAAAAAACCCAAACACCAAACAAAGCACAGTGAGACTTCAAGGTCAAGTTTCCTGTGTCAGGAGAAGTCCACTGAGCCGAGGTGATCAGGAAAGCGTCTCAGAGGCATAGCACAAAGAATCTTAAAGGATGACCACATTTCTAGTTCGCAGGCAGAAAGGCGGAGGAAAAAGGGGACAAAAGCAAATGTGCGGGAATAAAGGAGGGGCAGGCATTCCGAGAACAGGGAGAACAACCCTACTGGAGCTTGAGGTTCCTCTACAACAGTGGCCATTTAGTATTTGTGACGATGACAAAGACTGGGTAGAAGATGATGTACCTACATAACCCATCATGTCCATACTCTTACGTAAGGAGGTCTTGGTGACAGCGAAGAATTGGAGTCCATCAGTTACAACCTCAAGATGGTAATAACGAAGCAATTTGTAGAAACAAAACAATGAAAAGATAAAAATCTAAGCAAAATACTCTAAGCATATGAATTAATACCCAATCAACAATCAATTGAAATGCATGACCAACTTAAGACCCCTCTTGTGTTTCTCTGTTAATGGGGCATTGTCTTCAGTTGCTCAAGAGGGAAAGAGGCTCATTGTCAGTCCTCCCCTCCTCATCGTCTTTCCTGCGATCCACTCAGCAGCAGGGGCTCTCAACTCCACCTCCAACGTATGCCAAGCCAGCTAGTTTCTCACCACCTTCTGCCTACTCTCCATTTTCGTTCTTAGCCCCATGCTGCCTTTCCCTTCCCACCAAAATCCCACTTCATTCTTCTCACTGCATCCGGAATGCAATCCAAAAATCCTGAACTGAGCAGTTCACTCCTCTGCTTAAGACAACCCTCTAATCTCCACTGTACTCAAAATGACACATAGAATCTGTAACGTGACCACCAGATGCTGGCAGTCCTGCCTTGTCACCCCTCTAATGCCATCTTTCCTCATTGTTCTTTCAGTAGGTGACCGGGACGGTCTCTTCTCCTGGTTGCTCAAATTAGACCCACGTAGGTTCCGCTTAGAATGCATTTTGTGCTCGCTAGTTTCCTTACCAGTTCTTGGTACGGGTCCAAGTTTGAATAAAGGACTTTTCTCCCCAACAAACCTTTGTTGGCCAATCCTCTAATCTACACTTTGTCCCCTGTGCCATTCCTTCTCATAACACTTAGTCTTTTATTTAACAGCATTTGCCACAAGGTGTAATTACACGTGTACCATTTGTAGCTAAGGTTTGAAACATCCTGAGTATATGGAGCGTGCATGTTGCATCATCACTGTGTACTTGAACCTAATAGCACCTGACACCTAAGGTGTTCAATATGTGTATCCACGATGCCTGAAATAGGGGATTTTTAAGTATCTCCCGGTGTGCTAGACTGCAATATACATTCAAGTCTTCAATAATCTCTACCACCAAATTTAGTATACATATACAAAAAAGGGAAGGGTCACGTCCTCAAGCATAGGAGAAACACTTTGCCTCGTTGATAGCTTCTATGGTGTAGCTTACATTTTGACCTACAAAAGACCCCACACTGGAGATGGGTGCAGTGACAACTATGAGGAAATCAAAACAAAATACAGTGTTTATGGAGTGTAATGTGCCAGGCGTTTTTCCACACGTTTTACAGGCATTACCTATAATCTCACCACTATACTGGACATAGGCGTATACTTCCCCTTTACAAATTGGAAAAGCAAACTCGGAGGTATCATTTGCCTACAATCTAAGATCTGGCTGGTAGAAGAAAGAGATGCGGCCAGGGAATTTAAAAAAATCCACACGTTTGCCCAAGGTAACCTCTGGGAAATCAGAAAATGAGCGGCTTTCATAAGTGCAGCTGCCTAGAGCTTTTCAGAGGAGCTGTCTGTGTGGCGCCGGGGCTTTGGCGCCATCACATCTCCAGGATCTCACTACCAGGAGAAACCCCCATTGTTGGGAAGGGCAAGAACACCCATCCATGGCAACTTAAGGTGTTTTCACCCCTGTCAAGATAGTGCAAACCTCCAATTACTTCATTTGGTACTTCAAGGAACACATCAAAGCACACCTCGTGGGATTTTCAAAAATCACTCTGAGATGAGAAATCAAACAACAAAAGTCATAGCAACACGAAGCAAGTAACACTTTCCAAAACACACCCCCTGAAGGGCCAGGCCACGGAGAGGCTGTGAGCCCACTTTAATGTAGCAGTGCTCTCAGGTGCAGAGCACATAAAACAAAACAAAACAAAATAAAACAAAACAAAACAAAACAAAACAAAACAAAACAACAACAACAACAACAACAACAACAACAACGTTAAAACACACAAGGGATAGAAAACTATCCAAAATGATGAAATGGAAGAATTCCCCTCAGACGAAATTCCAGGAAGAAGTGACCGTTACAGAATTGAACAAAATAGATAAAAGCAGTATAAGAACAAGAATGTAGCATCATAGTCATAAGATGAATCACTGGGCTTCGAAAAAGGCATAGAAGACAACAGAGAGATTATTATTATTTCAGTGATAAAAGAACTAAACCATAGCCATGGTTCATTGAAAAGGCAATGACATAGAGATTGATTTTCATCACTGATACAAAAACAGATAAGCTGGAACCTTGGATGTCCATTACCCAAGTTAGTAGTTATGTGATTGTAGCAAAAGCTAATTCTCAAAAAAACGATTACAAAATGAAAAACAGAAAGCTAAAATATGTCAAGGTTTAAATACCTAGCATGAGCCGTGCAGCTGTATAGTTGTTTAAAATTCTTGGATATCAAATAATATTATGTGATAGCCATTGTAACACGTGCAAAGTTCACCATGTCGACCTTTGCTCTTCTAAATGTCGAGTCATAAGTTATTAGGGCTTATAGAATGTCTGAAAAAATGAATATTAAAAAGTTTTTGAAAGTATATGTTTCTAGTGAGTTTGCTCATGTCAAATGAAGTGTGTTATTTCCAACACCTATTCACGTGCACTCTTATTATGGCTAGAGTCCATAAAAAGTTATTGCACAATTGCAATAAACATGATTATCAGTGCAATCTATTTTTTTAATTCCATTTGTTCATTTATTTGAAATCCAGAATAGAGCATGGAGAATGTACCCTGTATGTTCTGGATTTTCTCCTTGATTCCAAATGTCTTCTTTGGGCTGCTACCATAAAGACAGTAAAACAATATTATCTGTACCATGAACATGTAAAATTTGGCTCACCTCACTAGTATTACAATTTTGCTGTTTAGCGTATGTGTTTACACATACACACGTGTGCACCGGGTGAAGTTAGATGTTTCATACTTCTATCCATATCGTGAGGGATTCAATATGTTTTAAAGAGTTAGATTCCAGTTACCAATTCTAATGTGGGATAACACGCACAGTTCTTGCTTATTTGTCACTTATTGTGCAATTATGAAGTTAACATAGAGCCCAAAGGGTAAATTCTTTTTTAACTACACTTAACTGAACATATATCATTGAAGGTCAAACTTTGGCCTTTCAAAGATGACATGAGACTGAACGCGGAGAACCCAAAAGACTCCATGAAAACGCTGCTAGACCTGATACATGCACTGACCAAACTCACAGGATACAAAATCAGTGTAAAGAAACTGGTTGCATTTCTATATACCAATAGGAAACAACAGAAAGAGAAGTCAAGAAATCAATGCCAGTTACAATTTCATCCAGAACCATAAATACCTAGCAAGAAACCTAACCAGAGATGTAAAAGATCTATACAGTGAAAAGGATAGAAAATGTATGAAAGAAAATGATGAAGACACAACAAAATCAGAAACAAAACAAAACAAAACAATTCATGCCTATAGAGTGGAAGAACGAATACTGTTAAAATGTCAATACTACCAAAAGCAATCTACACATTTAATGCCATACCAATCAAAATTGTACCAACATTCTTCTCCAGACTAGAGCAAGCAATATCAAAATTTGCACGGAACAACCAAACAACCTGAGTAGTGAAAGTTATGTGGAAAAAAGAAAGCCAAAGTGGGAGACAGCCCAGGCTTTCGCCTCTCCTACGAAGCTGTAATCAAGATAGTATGACATTGGCACAAAAACAGGCCCATGAACCAATGAAACAGCATACAGAACCCAGAAGGGGCCCCACAAATGTATGGTGAACTACACTTTGACAAAACTGCAAAGACAATCCAATGGATAGAAGACAGTCTCTTTACAATGGGTGCTGTGAGAACTGAACAGCAACATGATGAGGAATAAACTAGATGACTCTGTTACAACTTGCACGAAAATAAATGCCAAATGGATGAAAGACTTAAATGTGACACAGGAAACCATCAAAACACTAGAGGAGAAAAGAGGAAAAAACCCGTTTGACCTCAACTGCAGCAATTTCTTCCTTGGCATGTCTCAAAAGACAAGGGAATGAAAAGCAAAAATGAATGATCAGGACCTGGTCAGGGTAAAAAACTTCGGCACTGCAAAGGACACAATCGGCAAAATTAAAAGGCAACCGATGGAAGGAGTGAAGATATTTGCGAATGACATATTGGATAAAGGGTTACTATACAAAATGTATAAAGAACTTACCCAAGTCACACCTGGAAAATGTACTACAGTGAAACAATGGGCAGAAGACATCAATAGACACTTTTCCAAAGGAGACATCCAGATGGCCCACAGACACATGAAAGGATGCTCAACATCACTCATCATCAGGAAAATACAAATCAAAGCCACACTGAGATACCACCTCACACTAGTCAGTGTGGCTAAACTGAGCAACTTAGGGAACCACAGATGCTGGTGAGGATATGGAGAAAGAGGAACCCTCTCTCACTGTTGGTGGGAAAGGAAACTGCTGCACCACTGCAAGCATGAAACCTACAGACATCACAAAGACTCTAATCGCATATCTTTCCATAATAACACGGAATTTCAATGGACTAAATGCTCCAACCAAAAAACATAGCGTATCAGAATGGATAGAAAAAACAAAAACAAAAAACAGAACAAGACCCACCTATTTGCTGTCTACAAGAGACTGATTTTAGACATGAGGACACCTTCAGATTGAAAGTGAGGGGATGGAGAACTATCTCTCATGCTACTGGAGGTCAAAAGAAACCTGGAGTAGCCAACTTATATCATACAAAGTAGAGTTGAAATGAAAGGCTGTAACAAGAGATGACGAAGGGCTTTCTACATTAATTTCAGGGTCTCTCCATCAGGAAGAGCTAAAAATTTTAAATGTCTACACACCAAATTCGGAGACACAAAAATATATAACACAATTAATTAAAAACATACAGAACCTTGTTGATACGAATGTCGTAATTGCACGGGACATTAAATTAAACACAGGAAAAAAAAAAAACGGAACATCTCCAAAAGCATGGAGGTCAAAAAACATCCCAGTAACGAATAAATGGGTCAACCAGGCAATTTGAGAAGAAATTAAAAGATATAAGGAAACAAATGAAAATGAAATACAACAATGCAAACCCTTCGGGATGCAGCAAGGGCTGTCCTGACAGGGAACAACAACAACAAAACAAAACACAACAACAAAAACAACAACATCAACAACAACAACAACAACAAACATTGCTATCCAGGCCTATCTCAAGAAACAAGAAAAATCCCCAATACAAAATCTAACAGAACACCTAAAGGAACTAGAAGCAGGACAGCAAAGACACCCCAAAGCGAGCAGAAGAAGAAAAATAATAAAGATCAGAGCAGAAATAAACAATATGGAGTCTCAAGGAAAACAGTAGAGCACATCAATGAAACCAAGAGTGGTGCTTTTGAGAAAATACACAAAATTGATAAACGTCTAGCCTGGCTTCTCAAAAAGAAAAGAGAGGGGAACCAAATAGGTCAAATCACGAATGAAAATGGAATTATTACAAAGAATCCCTCAGCAATTCAAGCATTCATCAGGAAACACTAGAAAATCTTCTATGCCAACAAACTGGACAACCTGGAAGAAATGGACAAATGCCTCCATACCCACACACTTCCAAAGCTCAAACGAGAAGAAATAGAAAATGTGAACGGACCCATAACTAGTGAGGAAATTGAATCAGTTGTCAAAAATCTCCCAATAAATAAGAGTCCTGGTCCAGGTGGCTTCCCTGGCGATTTCTAGCAGACACTTAAAGCAGAGATAACAGGGGCGCCTGGGTGGCACAGATGGTTGAGCGTCCGACTTCAGCCAGCTCATGATCTCGCCGTCCGTGAGTTCAGGCCCCGCATCAGGCTCGGGGCCGATGGCTCGGAGCCTGCAGCCTGGAGCCTGTTTCTGATTCTGTGTCTCTCTCTCTGCCCCTCCCCCGTTCATGCTCTGTCTCTCTCTGTCCCAAAAATAAATAAAAAACGTTGAACAAAAATAAATTTAAAAAAAAGCAGAGATAAGAGCTATCCTTCCCAAGCTGTTCCAATAAATGGAAATGAAAGGAAAACTTCCAGACGCATTTTATGAAGCCAGCATTACACTGATTCCCAAACCAGACAGAGACACAGAAAAAAAGGAGAATTACAGGCCAATATCCCTGATGAATAGGGGTGCAAAAATTCTCAACAAGATACTAGCAAATCACATTCAATAGCATATAGAAAGTATTATTCAACACGGTCAAGTGGGATTCACTCCTGGCCTGTAGGGCTAGTGCCATATTCACAAATCAATCATTGTGCTACATCACATTAATAAAAGAAAAGATAAGAACCCTAGTACACTGTCAATAGATGCAGAAAAATGTATTTGAGAAAATACCGGATCCTTACCTAATACAAACCCTCAAGAAAGTTGGGATAGAAGGAAACTACTTTAAACACCATAAAAGCCATTTATCAGAAGCCCACAGTAAATATCGTCCAAAATGGGGAAAACCTGAGCATTCCCCTTGATCAGGAACAAGGTAGAGATGTCCACTCTCACCCCGGTTGTTAAACATAGTGTTGGAAGTCTTAGCATCAGTAATCAGAGAGTAAATGAAATTAAAGGTATCATCGATTAAGTCAACGATGAAGTCAAACTTCCACTTTTTGCAGATGGCATGACACTATACATGGAATTTCCGACAGACTCCATCAAAAGTCCTCTAGCACTGATACATGAATTTAGCAATGTTGCAGGGTACAAAATCAATGTACAGAAATTGGTTGCGTTTTATACACCAATAATGAAGCAACAGGAAGAGAAATAAAGAAACGGATCCCATTTACAATGCACCAAGAGTCATCAAATACGTAGGAATAAACCTAACCGAAGACGTAAAAGATCTGTATGCTGAAAACTATAGAAGGCTTGTGAAGGAAATTGAAGAAGATACAGAGAAAGCAAAAAATATTCCAGGCTCGTGGTTTGGAAGAATAAATATTGGCGAAATGTCAATACGACCCAACGCAGTCCTCACATTATATGCAGCACCAATCACATTGCACCAGCACACTTCTCCAAGCTGGAACAAGCAATCATAAAATGTGTATGGAAACACAAAAGACCCTGAAGAGCCAAAGTAATACTGAAGAAGAAAACCAAAGTGAGAGGCACCACAATGCCAGACTTTAGCCTCTACCACAAAGCTATAACCATCAAGACAGCATGGTATTGGCACAGAAACAAATACATAGACTTAATGGCATAGAATAGAGACCCCAGAATTGGACCCACATACATATGGCCAACTAATCTTTGACAAAGCAGGAAAGAATATCCAATGGAAAAAAAGACAGTCTCTTTAACAAATGGTGCTAAGAGAAGTGGACATCAACATGCCGAAGAATGAAACTAGAACAGTTTCTTACACCACTCACAAAAATAAACTCACAATGGATGAAGGACATGAATGTGAGACAGGAAACCATCAAACCCTGGAGGAGAAAGCAGGAAAAATCCTCTTTGACCTCAGCGTCAGCAAGTTTTTAGCTGACACGTCACCAAAGGCAAGCGAATTAAAAGCAAAATGAACTATTGGCATCTCATCAAAATAAAAATCTTCTCCACAATGAAGGAAACAATCAACAAAACTAAAAGGCAACTGACCGAATGGGAAAAGATGTGTGCAAAAGTCATACTGGATAATTGGCTAGTATCCAAAACCTGTAAAAAGGACTCACCAGGTCCACACCCGGGAATCAAATAAACCAGTGAAGAAACGGGCAGAAGGCTTGAATAGACACTGTTGTAAAAAAGACATCCAGATTGTCAAGAGACTCATGAAAAGATGCTCAACAGCACCCCTTGTCAGGAAAATCCAAAGCAAAACCGCACTGAGATATCACCTCATGCCAGTCAGAGTGGCTACAGTGAGCAAATTAGAAGACTATAGCTGCTGGTGAGGATGTGGAGACACAGGAACCCTCTTGCACTCTTGGTGGGAATGCAACCTGGTGCAGCCACTCTGGAAAACAGTGTGGAGGTTCCTCAAATCATTCAAAATAGATCTACCCTAAGACCCAGCAATAGCAGTGCTAGGAATTTACCCAAGGGGTACAGGAGTGCTGAGACATAGGGGCACATGTACCCCAATGTTTATAGCACTACTTTCTTTTTATTTATTTATTTATTTATTTATTTATTTATTTATTTATTTATTTATTTATTTATTTATTTATTTTTTATATATGAAATTTATTGACAAATTGGTTTCCATACAACACCCATATAGCACTACTTTCAACAACTGCCAAACTATGAAAAGAGCCTAGCTGTCCATCAACTGACAAGTGGATAAAGAAGTTGTGCTTTATGTATACCATGGAATACTACTTGGCAATGAGAAAGAACGAAATCTGGCCATTTGTAGCAACGTGGATGGAAGTGGGGGGTATTATGCTACGTGAAAGACGTCAGGCGGAGAAAGACAGATACCATATGTTTTCATCCATGTGTGGATCCTGAGAAACTTAGCAGAAGACCATGGGGGAGGTGATGGGGGGAAAAAGTTATAGAGAGGGAGGGAGGCAAACCATAAGAGACTCTTAAATACTGATAACAGACTGAGGGTTGACGTGGGGTTGGGGAGAGGGGAAAGTGGGTGACGGGCATTGAGGAGGGCACCTGTTGGGATGAACACTGGGTGTTGCGTGGAAACCAATTTGAAAACAAAGTACTTTTAATGAAAAAGGAAATCCAGGGGTTGCTCTTACTGAATATGAGGAGAGCGTTCCATTTTCAGCACTTTATGAACGTGAGGTCGTACTGGCCTAAGCTGCTTAGACAAAAGTTTGGTTTGTGTGTTTAAGAAAAGGAGTTGAGTAAAGACAGAGGCCTCTCACATGTATGACGTTGACCTTGGCACGTGTCTCTTCTGATTGTTACCATGACTTATCACTTTTATTGATTCACATAGTTTGGTGTCATCCTTTCATGAGGAAGTGGATTTCAATTGATCATGGTAGGTGGTCCTTGTAATATTTTGTGAATTATTTGTGTATGTGGTGATGATGGATGGACCATGCTGGGTGCTTTCAAAGCACTTACACGGACGGTGTAACACGTGTTCTACCCTTGGAATCCCATACGGTCTTTTACTACCTTGTGTATGACTTACCTGAAATATCATGAATTGGTAGGTACCGAATAGGTTTTAGTGGCACTGAATGCCCTAATGGCCACTCACGCAGAATTCGTTGACGCTTTGCTCTGAAGCACACAATGACTCGGTCTTCCCTAAGCTGCGTGAAAGTGAGCATGGATACTCACTAGGCAAAGTGTTTGCTGCTGCTGTGAAGAACAGCTTCCTGAACTGTGAGCTATAGCAAGACATATGGAACCCTAAGCAAGGCACAGTATATCTGTATTCTTTTAAAGAGTAGAACAGTTACTTCAATTTGGCTTTCGGTGCGTTGCATGAGAAGACATTTAATTAGCTAAAACCCTCTTAGCGTCATGTTTAATTGCAAGTTGTGTGTACTCTCCACCGCTAAGTGTCATCTCATGTTAGATGGAATTAATGGAGGCTGAGGCACCAGTGCGTTCCCGTCGAGGACAACCCTCTTGAACGCGTCAAGAACTATGGGCCTTCTCAGGTAAGATTACGTGCAGGTCTTTCTGGAGGGCACAATCTTAAACACAGCCCAACCTAAGGCAGCTTTGGGCAGCCGGCAGTGATAAGATAGGCAGACATTGTGACCTCACAAAGCGCCTGGTCTCCTAGCAACTGCGGTGTAACTCTCACAGCCTGCCGCCTGATTTGGCTTCATGGTAGGAAATTCATCAGGGCCCGGCGGCGGCGGCGAGACCTGGCAAGCGCGGGCGGCCCCTAGCGGCCTCACATCCTGAGCCGCATGAAGAGGCGGCGGCGCAGGCCCCGGGAGGCCCTGGCCCGGGCCGCTCGTGGAGGAGCCTCTAGCGCTGCAGGAGGGGCCGCGCTGGAGGCGCCTGAGGAGAAGGTGGTGTACACAAGGGGGCACCAGCCCCACGAGGCCCGCCTCCAGACGTGCCGGCCAGCTGCCAGGAGGAGGCGCCACGGAGCCCGGACGGTCGCGGTCCGCCAGAGAAATGTGCTGCCCCCGCCACCGCCGTCCCGCGCGGACAGCAGCCACCGCAAGCCCGCGGCCCCCGGGCCCTGCTCCGGGGGACGCACCCTGGAGGAGAGCGGGAGGGCGGCCACCCCGACGCTGACCACCTTGCCCACCATCCACGTAGTCGGCGACGTGTGGGTCGAGAGCAGCCTGGCAGAAGCGCGGCGCCACGCGCGCCAAGTGCTGGGAGTGAACCTGGCACCCGTGGTGAGACTCTGCCGCTTCCCAGTGCCTGGGCTTGAAATGCGGGCCACCGCCGCGCGACCTCTCAGCCCCGGGACGGGTTGTGCCTGGAGGGATGAACCAGTGAGAGCCGGGCCCGCGTCCCCTAGTGCACTTTACGGGCGAAGAAGCACCAGAGGGTCCCGGCCCGCGCCCCCGGGATGCGGCGCCGCCTTCTGGGACTCCGGGGCAGCTGTGCCCTCTGCTGCCTCCCAGCACCGGGTCTGCGGAGGGAGGAGACCCCTGGACCGCAAGGGAGGTCCCCTTGCTTCCTAAGCCCAGATTGAGAGGTCTCCAGGACTGTAGGGGCAGATCCATGTTCTCTCTTGTTCCCTCATTGGTCTGAAGTCGTCAGAAGAAGCCTTTCCACCCCCACCCTCTCCAAAGGAATTTGGTTCCATGCTTGTGTAATAAAGCTGGAGTTTCTTTGCTGTTCACCCACCTCCCGGCTCCTCCCGCCAATTTCTTTCTTTCTTTGTGTATATATATGTATATATCTTCTAGGATGTTTTAAAGTACATATTCTTAAAATGTTTAGAAGAGACAGTAGAGAAAAAATGGTGTGACTTAGGCGTCTGCACTCAGATTAAAATAAGATTACTGAAGTATAGTATACATTCAAAAGGACATATATTATCTTTTTCATGTTTGTTTATTTTTGAGAGAGAGACACCATGTGAGCAGGGGAGGGCCAGATAGGGAGCCACAGGATCGAAGCAGGCTCCAGGCTCTGAGCTGTCAGCACAGAACCTGATGCGGGGCTCCAACTCACAAACCATGAGATCATGACCTGAGCCAAAGTTGGACACTTAAGTGGCTAGCCACCCAGGCACGCAAAAAAGAACATATATTATTAAAAGTACTCTGAGCACAGCTTGATGCAATTAAGTTCAATATACTTGTGGAATCAGCACTCATTAAAAAGGTACCAGGACCCCAAGGGACCACCTGTGCCTCTTTCAGTCACGGTCTATCTCTCCTTTGGGACGGCAATTATTCTGACTTCTTACAGAATATACAACTTTTGCTTGTTTTTGGACTATATAGAAATGGAATTATGTGTCCTACACCTAGCTTCCTTCACTCAAACTTATGTTAGTGATATTCATGTTATTGTATATATAGATACTTTCTGCTCATTGGTGTATAGAATTTCATTCCATGAATAGTTTACAATATTTCTGCAACTCTTGGTGGACATTTAGGTAGGTTCTGGCTTAGGGTAATTATGAATAAAGCTTCAGTGAACATTATAGGACACGTCATTTGGTGAACATTTTCTACAATAGTATTTATTTATCTAGGAGAGAATTTGCTGGGTCACGTGTCATCCAACTTATCAGCTTTGGTAAGATTCCTCCAAGCTGTTTCCAAAATGGTTATACCGATTTAAACAATCTTCTTTCTATACTAGTGCCTGCATAGTGCAGTGAGCTCTGAATACTTGATAGCCTTGCTAACACTTGCTAATATGGTCTTTTTCATGTTATCTATTCTGGCAGGTGTACAGATTTTTTTTTTATTTGAGATATATCAATCCAAGTATTGTATAAAATAGTTAAAAAAAAAACCCACAACATCCAAATTGCAGATCAGGACTTGCAATAAAAAATCAAAAGCTTTTTTCCCCATGAACACCTCTTCCCCAGAGGCAACACTTTCTTTTGTTTTGTTTTTTTCTTTTTTTTAAAATCAGGGCTTTTTTAAACAGACCATTTTTTAAGGACAATTTTAGATTTAGAGACAAATTGCACAAAAAATACAGGTTCCTCACCCCCGGTAGTTTCTATAGTACCTTGCACTAATGTGGATACATGAATTCTAAGTGGTGGATGAGCCATTCTTGATTGACACATTATCATTTGAAACATTATCATTAACTAACAGTTAGGGTTTATTTTGTGTTATATAGATTCATAAGTTTTGAGAAATGTATAATGGTATGTATCTACTATTGCAGTATCATACAGAATAGTTACGCCACCCTAAAGTGCCCTGTGCTCTGCCTATTACCACTTCCTCTCTCCCCCTAAACCCTAATAGCCACTGGTCTTTTTACTGTCTCCGAAGGCGTTTTGTTGTTGTTGTTGTTGTTGTTGTTGTTGCTGTAGAGGTGTCGTTGTTTTTTCTTTTGTTTTGTTTTTCCAGAACGTTATCATAGTTGGAAACGTAAAGCAAATGGCTTTCTCATATTGGATCCCTTCACTTAGTAATCCACACTTAAGTTTCCTCCATGACTTTTAAGTAGCTCCCTTTCTCCCTCTTTCCTTCCCTCCTCTTCTGTCTCTCTGCCTCCCTTTCATTAAGGGAGTTTATTTTCTAAAACAGCTTTTAAAAAGCTGGTTTACAGAAAAAGACTGGAAAGTGCAGAGTTCCCCTGTTCTCCCTCCTACCCCCCAAAACATAGTTTTTCCCTATTGTAAACTTCTTGTGTCAGTGTAGTGCATTTGTGACAACTGATAAGCCCATATGAAAACTATTATTAACTAACGTCCGAAGTTTACCTTAGCATTCACTGTGGTGTGCAGTTCGGTGAGTCTTGACAAACGCACAATGCCATGATTCAAAGCATTTCACTGTCTTACAAGGTGTTTCACTGCTGTAAATATTCCCTGTGCTTCATCTATTATTCATCTCTCCCTTCCCCCCTGAGTTCCTGGCAACCACAGGTCTCTTTCCTGTCTCCATTATTTGAGGCAACACTTTTAACTGTTCCAGGTTTATATTCTTTTGTTAGGAATCTTCATGAATATAAGTCATATAGTATACTGCTGCTTATTGATTTGTCAGTTTTAAGCCCCGTCTACTGACTTCCTATGTGAAGTTGACGTATAGGTCGCTGAAGCCACCTGTCTTCTGTCTCCTCACCTTCCGATATATTCCTGAACTTCTATCCGTATACTGTTTCAGTCAGGTCCAGCCAGCCGGTGAGTCACTATAGGTATTTTAAACAGTTACACACGTGATGGGAAATCCCAGAAGCCAAACAAAGGATGGCGAAGCAATCAGGAATTAGTATCGTCAGAAAGCTGATTCCACCCCCAGAGCTAGAGAAATTCAGAACCATACCTAGCAGGAACTGAGAACATGGGAGAAGAGGCTCTTGGAAAGAAGCTAGAATTTGGAGGAGATAAAATCACTGCTAGGAAGTGGAGCAGGAGAGAGAAAAACCTCTGGGCTTATACCTTCCTCCCTTTCTCCCATCAAACACCATTGGTCAAACCCCTCTGGAAGCCAGTTGGCAAGGAACCAGGAAACAGAGTCTGTAGGAGAAGTGCAGGAACTGGATCTGAGGGCAAAAAGACATAACGGATGAAGTTACATATAGGTACTAGTTAGGGTTCCCCAGAGACTCAGTATCAATAGGAATTGGCTCACAGGATTATGGAGGCTGAGAAGGGCAGACCCAGGAGATCCAGTAGTTTAGTTCCAGGCAGACTCCAAAAGCCTAAGAATCAGGAGAGCTGATGATGGATGTTCCATTCCAAGTTTGAGCCTGAAGTCAGGAGACCAATATCGCCGCTTGAAGACAGTCAGATAGACAGAGTGGATTCTCTCTTACTCCGCCTTTTGTTCTATTCAGGTCTTCAATCGATTAGTTGAGGCCACCCAGTGTTTGGCAAGGCAATATGTTTTGCTTAGTCTACTGATATACACATGTTAATTGTACTAAGAAATGTCCTCACAGACACACTAGAAATAATGTTTAGCCATATATCTGGGTACCCTGTGTCTTAGCACAGTTAAAACATGAAATTAACCATCACACAATATAATTTTATGTTTGTATGTATGTATGTATGTATGTATGTATGTATGTATGTATGTATGTATGTATATGTATGCATGTATGAATGTATGTTATTTGGAAGAGAGAAAGAGAGAGAGAGATAGAGAGAGAGCGTATGCTCAAGCAGGATAGGGGCAGAGAGAGAGAATTCTGAGCTGTCAGTGCAGAACCTAATGCTCATCTTAGTCTTATGAACTGTGAGATCATCATCTGAGCCAAAATCAAGAGTTGGATTCTGAACTCACTGAGCCACTCAGGAACCCCACAAGATGTAATTTTAAAATAGGGAGCTATTTCCCTTACCTGTACTATCATTTTTCATTGCTTACATTGTAAGATAAAGGTCTTCCTTAACCTTGCTGCACTTTATCTCTGCCTCCCATCAGCTTTGGGCTTCTGTTTGTCATTGTTGTTAACACTGCTATTATGCTCTGCAATCAAGTCTCTTTAGAGGGTTCAAGGTTGATTCTAAAACTTGAACACTAATAAATGGTTTAAATTATTGGGATTATTAATGAATATGCAAACATTAGAATTACTACTCTTTTCCTGGAGTCCTTGGACCTGCTGAATGAGGACATCTCTGGCATCAAGGTGAAATGGATCCTTTCTCTTTGTATCCCATCAGTGCTTTAAACCATGCCATGTTTCACTTGGCTCATTCAGACTAAGACCGACTTATGGATATTTTCTGGTTCTCATGAATTTTCTAATTGCACTTCTTTGTTTTATTGCACTCTTTCAGTGTTTTCAAATCATGCCACTTTATGACATCTTCTTGCTAACCTCTTAGCGGTCTCTCACTGGACCCTTCTCTTTTCCTGCCTCATTTAGGTGGTGACTCAGTAGGTCTGCTTCCTAGCTTCCTTTCTGTGATCTTCCTTTGCTACGCTCCCAGTTTGTTTCCATGTTTTCGTGGTAATATGGCTATCTGGGAAGTTAGGGAGCATGTAAAAGCCTGGACTCTTGAGCCAGACGGCCCGGGGTTAGACTTTACTTGTTCCACTTACCAACTGTGTAAGTTGGATGTTGCATGAGTTATTTGGCTTCTTTATAACCCTCTTTCCTCCTCTCGAAGATAATCATGGTAATTTTGTATACTTTATAAGTTTGTTGTGTGCTTCATATGTAATAATATATGAAAATAACCCATATCAGTGTCTGGCACAAAAATAAACACTCTGTTAGTGTTGCCTATTATTAAGTATAATTTCTCTTTATTTTTTCTCTCCTTGTTTTGCTGGAGTACACCTTCAGATAACCTCCTGATGAAGAATGAATAGAATCAATTGTTCTGAGTCTTTGCACGTCTGAAGATATCTTGAGTCCACTCGCCAATTTCATTGATAATTTTGATCCGTGTAGAAATCTAGCTTCTTTTTTTAATTGATTTATTTTTATTTTTTTAAAGTTTACCTCCAAATTAGTTAGCATGTAGTGCAACCATGATTTCAGGAGTAGATTCCTCAGTGCCCCTGACCCATTTAGCCCGTCCCGCCTCCCACAACCTTTCCAGTGACCCTCAGTTTGTTCTCCATATGTATGAGTCTCTTCTGTTTTGCCCCCTCCCTGATTTTATATAATTTTTGTTTCTCTTCGCTTATGTTCATCTCTTCCACTCATAGAATTCTAGCGTCTAATGGCCAGTTGCCCCTTCCATCGATTTTCCCCTAATCACGACACCACTGGAACTGCAATATCTGCTCTTTAGAGTGTTTTTAACTCACTATCACTTCCACCTTCTATTTTTCAAAATCATTCAGTCCGTCTGGCCTATGCTTAAGGAAAAGGGAATAGAGGTCCCCCTTTTGAAGGGCTTAAAAGAGTATTTATGAACATATTTTAGACTGCCACAGCCTGTCTGCTGGCCTCCTATTATTCACTCTCATCCTGCATGAAAAATATCCTCACCCTACCCCAAGAATCCTCCCTCTTAAAGACCCAACCCTTGTAACATCAGCTCAAAGTCCAGGATATTTTTATCTAAATTACGTCCAGGTGTGAATGAGTCCCCTTGGGCGCACTGGTCCTCGACTACACTTTCAATCTGAAGACCTATGAATGAAGACCTATGAATTAAGCATACAACCAACACGGGCATGTGATAACCAGAACACACACACACAAAACACACACACACACACACACACACACACACACACACACACACACACACACACACACACACACACAGAAAAAACAAACAAACATGCCAAAAAAACACAAACATTGCTGTTCCAAATGAAAGGAAGGAGGTAATCATGAATGAGTCACTGTTCCATAGCAATTCTGAAGTTCAGCTGGCACAGGTAGGCAGTCCTTTCTTTCGGTCTTAAGGCCTGGGAATGATTTTCCAAGGCCCTAGCTCCTCCAGGGTTCTGGCTTTCAACCTCCAAGTCATTCTTCCCTTCTCATGAAAGGTAGCCTGTGTCTACAGCCTTATGGTTGTCTCGACCTACTTACTGATTGTAGGAGTTTGTGGGTCCAAAGCCTTCTTTCATTTTACTCTCTGGGATTAAGTAAACCCGTCTCTACCATGTACTTTTTCAAACATTTATAAGGAAAAACACTCCTAAACTTCAAGTGATATTGTAACAGAGAGAACCCTGTGCCCCACAGTTTACTCTGCGAGGGTATGCTTATGAGATAGAACACTGGTATGCTCCAAGACCCTTCTTCATTTAGGAAACTTTTCTACCATCTTTTCCCCAACGTCATCTGCTGAGTGATGTTGGTAGTAATTTCACCTTCAATAAGAGTGACATTATTGATGTTCTCTGTGCTAACAAAACATGAAATTGTATTTGAATGGCATTGAGGAAGTGCAAGTAGTATCGGTTAGGGACGTGTTCAGCTGTCACAGAAAGGCTGCCACCAGTGGCATAATCAAAGAGAGTTTTACTCACAAAGAGGCTGTAGGCTGTGCTCCATTAAGGCAGCAATGTCATCTGCAGCAGGCTGCATGGAATGGCAGAGCTGCCAATTTCTTTATGACCTCCTAGAAAATTTTGGGGAAAAGGGTAGCAGCCATTAATATAATAATACCAATGTTTTTACCACTTACCGTCTTCAAGATGCAGCACATGTGTGAGCATTTCAAGCTCACAGCACGTCGGTGAGGTTGAATTGTTGATGTCTTTTGGAGGTCATTCGTTTTCTTCTTAAGTCAAAAATTAGCTGTCATATTTCTAGGGCATGTGGCTTCACCAAATCCCCTCCTATGTTTCCTTTGCTTATCAATGCATCAAGCAAACTCATAGGTATTCTAGAATTTAATACTTGTGGGCCATGGAGAAACCAGTTCGGCCTTATCAAGTCACATTAAATACTCAAGCCATTCAGTATACTCTCAGATGAACCTTTGGAAGGTGCTCCTGTATTAGCGTTGTATTTCTGTTGGCAAGAACCTTGCCTCCTAGGAGGCACCGTAACTTTCATATCTATTAGTAATTGCCAACGAAGTACAAACCAAGAGTTTTCTTTGCCTTCTTGTTGACACGTTATAATGTATACTAAGTTACCACATTTCCTTGTTTTAATTCTTAGCATCATATACCCACTGCAATATCATCAGGGAACAATGGTGGCCCCGAATGTAGCATCGTCAGCTCTGGAAACTTCAGATATGGCCACGGTAACAGTTAGGGTGGACTCCATCCAGTTCTTGGCCACTTGGCCTTGTCTGATTCTCTCCATTTATCTACCTCCCACCCCACACCCCCAGCCCCAGCAGCAGTGACCATCTGGTTAGTCAGGGAATCTCCAGCAGATACAGATGCAGATGCAGATCATTTCTCTGGATAAACTTTATGGTTGACTGTGGCCTGGGTAGCAGGACTGGTTCAGACAGAAACACCTGATTTGGGTGCCATCAAGCAGTATCTGTGCCCTCCCTGAGAAATGGGACAGTATGCATTTCAAACACTTCAAGGCTCCACTTCTCCCTGCAGACTTCTGTGTTTTGTTGCTTTCATCCACCTACCAAAGCAACCCAAACTTTATGCTAAAGAGAGTGGGGCCCGTGTGTCCTTTGCAGATTGGAATGCTGTTCCTAGTTTGGGTTATCTTAACAAAAACGGGCACATTATCTAAAAATGTAGAATTCGGTGTGAATTCGGAATCCGTACCTGTAGGTTGCCCACCGTGATTCCCTTGATTAGGGAGAGGTATCAGACCATACTGCAAGAAACCCTGCCTTCGAATGCTACAGCTCTATGGACTTTCGAAGCACTATTTTTAACCTGGTTATCCAAAGTCGTTAAGTCTTTCTGAGTATACATTCAGAGCTTTTTTAAGATCTGGATCGTAGTCTCCAATTCTTTCATGACCTTCCTAACCCATTGATTCCCAGAGTTCTCTTTATTTTTGAATCGTTCTCCTGGGCATTTGACCAAACCTGTCAAATTAAAAATTTCCTCAATTTGAATATATGAGCATTTAAGAGCAGTCACGTGTTCAGTGCCCAAATATTTTATTATTTCTGTTAGGAGTTTATTCTGTCTGTGGACAGCGAAGAAACAAATGCCGGTTTTTGTTTTTGTTTTTCTTTTTCATTTTCCCCACATAAGTAAGTACATGTGCAAGGCAGAATGCTAGGTACCTATCAAGAGTAATAGGACGTTCAGGGGTGTAAATGAGATTTCTGTCATCAAAAAAAGAAAAAAAATTATTTGATGAACTAAGATAAGCTAAGCTTTAAAAATGAAAGGAAAATAGTCATGAACTCAGATAAAAGTTAGGCAATTAAGTACTTTTCCCTAGGGCACCAAGGAGTCATGAGAAATACCATAATCTGTAGAGTTTGTACTAAAAAGATCTACTGACACGATGATAAAGCTCACCTTTAAAGCTTGCTTTGTGTACTGATATTATCCCTTTCTTCTTGAAATCTAAAGAAGCTTTTTCTCTTTGGCTGTTAACATGAAATGAAAAGACACTTTCCCCCTATCTTTTCTTCTGCCGTATTTAAGCTGAACTTCTTCCAAAAGTCTTTTATGTGTTCATTGCTTTTTATCTTCATCCTTTGTCCAAAACAAACCTTGAGATTGGGAATGATGTGGACTATTTCTAACCCAAGCTCACAAGACTTAACTTCTCATAAAACCCATCATTCGAGGAGGCATTGAACGCGTATCATGGAGTTCCTTGTGCAGCCCATGGGCAGAATTCCACTGAAATAATCGATAGCATCGTGGAGACCCTGTCTCTGGAAGGAACTAACAACAAATAAGGATTTGACCTGATAGGCTGATTTTGCTAGGAATCTAGGAATCAAGAGGGCCAGGAGTGGGATGGTAGGAGAGGGACACTGGAGAAGTGCTGAATACCCAGGTTCCCTTGAAGCCAACTGAGCAGAGGAAGGTTCTGTCCTGGAGGAGCTTGGCTCAGCAGGGATCAGCTCCCAATTGTTACGGACTTAGTGAAAATACACTCATGAGACCTAAAGAAGGATGCTTCCAGAACTCTAAGAGGTTTCGTTCCTTTCTTATGTCTTTCTTTATGGAAAGTGCCTTGGGGGTGCTTACTTCCCCTTTGTGCGTCCACAGTTCTTCTTCCCACTACTTGTGTTGTCATGAACCTCCTTACATAGCCCTTGCTCCCCTCCTAGACCATGTGTTCCTCATGGCCAGGACTCACCTTAGCCATCCGTGTGTCGTTACTACAGTGCCAGCCATGGGCAAAGGACCCTGGACATACTGAATGAATGCAATGTGTTTATGGAGTTTCAGTTCCCAATTGTTACAGAAGAACTAGCTGTCTCACTTCAATTTGATGTGTAACAGCAGCAGTCTATACGGCAGATTCTCTCTTTTTACAAACACCTGCATCATCAATTTTTGATTAACTCTTACCCTTTTGTGATCAGATGAATTGGGTGGAACCTTTGCCATCTCTTACGATCTTATTTGCAACCCCAAACCACTTAAATTCCCTATCCTACCGTAAATTCTTGCTTAGCAAGAAGCAATATAGTTCAGTGACTAGCCCCTGGAGCCAGGCTGCCTGGGATCTCAAATCCTATTTTGTTCTATTTCTAGAGCAAACAAGTAGAAAACTTGTTTGGACAACTTACTTTTTCTCTTTGTTACGCAGTTTTCTCAGCTGTAACATCAGGCACACCTAGCACCTTCACCATAGAGCTCTGAAATGAATTCAGTGAGGTAACAACGGTAAAACACTTAGAATAATGCATGGAGCCCCCTTCACTGCGAGTCAGTAAACACTCGCCTCTATCAGTGATGTAATTACATTTTTGACAAAGTCGCTGCTTGCTTACTTAAAACCTTCACGTTGGCTGGGTTGAATGTACAGAACAGGTGAACGATGGAAGGCACCGTGGGAGAGTCAGGCTTACTTGGTAGAATGAGGCCCAATTCCCTGATGCTGGGGATTGCAAGACGATACTCAACGGCACAGAGAGGCACAGAGAGGCACAAGGCCCTCGGAACAAACCCATAACGAGATGATCAGAAAGCCATAGGAAAACAGAGGGAACAAACTAATTTTACTTTAGTTCCCACCATACACCAGTACAGTTCTCTGCAATTCACACATGTTTCCCTCTCAAGGAAACATAACAGGCCTGTGGAAAAGGTATTATTATTCCCACTTAACAGGCAACGAGTCTAATGCTTAGACAGTGTAAATAACTTGCCAAATATCACATCTATGTGGCAGAGCTAGGATTTGAACCAGCATCGGTCACATCCCACTGCCTCTGCTAATCTTTAGAAACATCTTTGGAAGAAGTGAAATACGTTAATCCTAATCATGCGCTGAATCACATAGGACAGGATACTATAGGCCCATGAAATCCCAAGGCGGAAAAAAAAATTAATTTACGAAGGCTGTTTTGCTTACTGTTATATTCCTCAGAGTGCACCGCATAAGTGTTCGCTATTTGTGAAATGACTGAGTTATTGAGGGAATGGACAGAAGTGTGAATACCTATGCTCATACGATTACACCGTGTAGTTTGGTTGAGGATCTCGGGACACTCTGCCTTAGCTCTGTCTTAACACATCAGAGTAACGGGAACGTTAGAGCTGTCATAGCAGGTGAAAGAGAAGGTTACTTATCATACCACTTGTCCCAAATTACTCGTCGGCCAGTTTAAAAAGCAGCACACAAACATAAGACAGTGAGAGACAGCCAGGAATGCTCAGAGAGAGGGAGAGAGAGAATCCCAAGCAGGTTCTACGCTGTCTGCACAAAGCCTGATGCAGAACTGGAGCTCGCAAACCATGAGATCATGACCTGAGTCGAAAGCAATATAGACACATGCCTAACTGACTGAGCCATCCAGGTGCTCTCATCTTTGTTCAGATAGTAATTCCCAGGTTTTTACGCAGATAAATGACAGACCTCACAACCAACAACAAAACAGATTAGAACGATGGTTCAAAACCAAGGATTGCAAGATTGCAGTAAGGATGTAATATGTGGGAGTAATCGGGGTGGTTGGGAGGAAGAAAGGGCCAGGGGGCAGATGGATGGTCTGTAAATGGACGCTGGCATTGAAGCAAAGGTGGAGAGTTGCTACTTCCACTCCTTTCCTCCAGAACTTGTTGTCCCCAGCATGTGTTGTCCACTGACCATATGCTTCAGAGCTGGAGGATGAATAAGCTGCCCATTGTAATCAGGGGAAAACATTCCACCCACAGAATTCACTAATTCGCCTGTCCTATAGTGTTTACCCTCTTAC